>NW_008751700.1:1257742-1259513 GCF_000715545.1 Opisthorchis viverrini | reverse complement strand
ATATAAATAATTTTGCCTCGCGGTTTGGTATGCGCTTCACACCTGCAAAGTGTAAAGTGCTACTGCAAGACTGGGTGGGCTCGAACCCTAGCCTCGTGCTTGCGGATAAACCGATTGAGGTAGTAGACAAATTCGTTTACCTGGGCAGTTGTATCAGTCCCGGTGGCCTCACGAAAGATGAAATTTCCATCCAGATTGGGAAGGCCAGAGTAGCTTTTGCGAACCTACGTCACCTGTGGTGTAGGCGTGACATCAGCCTCTCTGTGAGTTGTCGAGTTTACAGTGCTGCGGTGCGCTCCGTATTACTATATGGATCGGAAACCTGGTCGCTGCGCGCTGAGGACGTCAAAAGACTTTCAGTGTTTGACCATCGATGTCTTTGGAGCATTGCCCGAATCTGGTGGGAACTCCGGATCAGCAATGCTGATGTACGTCGAATGGTATTCGGGAGAAATAACTCACCCTCGGTAGATGAACTGATCACACTGCACAGGTTGCGCTGGCTTGGCCATGTGCTGCGTATGCCAGTCGACCGACTTCCTAGAAGGGCTCTCTTCACACAACCACGTGAAGGGTGAAAGAGAGCCAGAAGCGGTCAAACAATGACTTGGCAGCGAAGTTTGAAGGCCATTACCAGCAAACTCAGCTGCGCTGGTCATTGCCGTCTTCCTGAATAAAGACCCCGAGACGGGCCATATCAAGGGTTAGAGACATTGTCAGACATGGCTCAGTCGTGCCCTCAATGGTGCTCGTGCATCCAAGCTATTGCCTTCAATGCGTAGCTCCATTTCCAACCCCCCCACTTGACAGCCCACTGACAGTGCTGGATTTATGCACCAATTCACCAGATCGCGCCTGCAATGCGCAGCTACATACTCCCCTCAAATCATCGGTGAACGAAACTGCGGCAGCTACAACCACTGTACGACGTGTACGCGATTCTTACAGCTGACAATGATGATGATGAGTCGGAGTGTATTTCTCTACTCAAGCGTCATCGTGCTTCCGGTCCAGCAACCTTCTACCTGAGTCGTTCAAGGATGGTGGTGAGTTTCTCAGCCAGTGCCTGTTTAGCTCATTTGAATCTATCTGGGAGAAAGAGATTGTCTCAGAAAACCGGGGTGAATCGACACTAGTGCCGATTTTCAAAAAGGTACCCCCAGTAAATGTAGTAACCATACAGCTGTTACTTTGACGCCTGTTGTGACAGGGCTTCTGGCGCCTCTGATTCTTCGTTTTCTTACGATGGCACGTGAAACCCTGAATCTTGAAAACAAAGAGGGATTTCGACCGGATAGAGGCTGCGTTGACTACACCTTCACACTCTATCAGGCGTTAGAACAACGCCACATGTACAGACGACCCACAATCCTGGTATTCCTTGACTTCAGGGGTGCGTTTGATTCTGTCGATCAATCAGTGCTGTTAACTACACTTGTTCAACAGTGTATGCCCCAGAAGTTTGTAAACATAATCCGATCCCCATATTCACATTCTTCTGTGTGGGTGAGTGTATGGTGAGCTCTCCAAAAGCCGACAAGGATGTACACACTCGCCATTCTTGGTCAAATTCCTCATTGATCAAATAATGCGGTGAACGCCGGGGAGTCTTTAAAACCCGTGTTCAAATTGTTGCTGGTGAGAGCCTTGCCGATTTGGAGTTCGGGGCGAGATGGCTGTTGTGACTTGTTGACGATCGTGCAACTGTGTACCAGTCCCTTGGCTTCCTGCTCCGCCTATTGTGGTACATCAAAACTCGCTGTATCTCTAA
>NW_008751700.1:1254964-1257232 GCF_000715545.1 Opisthorchis viverrini | reverse complement strand
ATATAAATAATTTTGCCTCGCGGTTTGGTATGCGCTTCACACCTGCAAAGTGTAAAGTGCTACTGCAAGACTGGGTGGGCTCGAACCCTAGCCTCGTGCTTGCGGATAAACCGATTGAGGTAGTAGACAAATTCGTTTACCTGGGCAGTTGTATCAGTCCCGGTGGCCTCACGAAAGATGAAATTTCCATCCAGATTGGGAAGGCCAGAGTAGCTTTTGCGAACCTACGTCACCTGTGGTGTAGGCGTGACATCAGCCTCTCTGTGAGTTGTCGAGTTTACAGTGCTGCGGTGCGCTCCGTATTACTATATGGATCGGAAACCTGGTCGCTGCGCGCTGAGGACGTCAAAAGACTTTCAGTGTTTGACCATCGATGTCTTTGGAGCATTGCCCGAATCTGGTGGGAACTCCGGATCAGCAATGCTGATGTACGTCGAATGGTATTCGGGAGAAATAACTCACCCTCGGTAGATGAACTGATCACACTGCACAGGTTGCGCTGGCTTGGCCATGTGCTGCGTATGCCAGTCGACCGACTTCCTAGAAGGGCTCTCTTCACACAACCACGTGAAGGGTGAAAGAGAGCCAGAAGCGGTCAAACAATGACTTGGCAGCGAAGTTTGAAGGCCATTACCAGCAAACTCAGCTGCGCTGGTCATTGCCGTCTTCCTGAATAAAGACCCCGAGACGGGCCATATCAAGGGTTAGAGACATTGTCAGACATGGCTCAGTCGTGCCCTCAATGGTGCTCGTGCATCCAAGCTATTGCCTTCAATGCGTAGCTCCATTTCCAACCCCCCCACTTGACAGCCCACTGACAGTGCTGGATTTATGCACCAATTCACCAGATCGCGCCTGCAATGCGCAGCTACATACTCCCCTCAAATCATCGGTGAACGAAACTGCGGCAGCTACAACCACTGTACGACGTGTACGCGATTCTTACAGCTGACAATGATGATGATGAGTCGGAGTGTATTTCTCTACTCAAGCGTCATCGTGCTTCCGGTCCAGCAACCTTCTACCTGAGTCGTTCAAGGATGGTGGTGAGTTTCTCAGCCAGTGCCTGTTTAGCTCATTTGAATCTATCTGGGAGAAAGAGATTGTCTCAGAAAACCGGGGTGAATCGACACTAGTGCCGATTTTCAAAAAGGTACCCCCAGTAAATGTAGTAACCATACAGCTGTTACTTTGACGCCTGTTGTGACAGGGCTTCTGGCGCCTCTGATTCTTCGTTTTCTTACGATGGCACGTGAAACCCTGAATCTTGAAAACAAAGAGGGATTTCGACCGGATAGAGGCTGCGTTGACTACACCTTCACACTCTATCAGGCGTTAGAACAACGCCACATGTACAGACGACCCACAATCCTGGTATTCCTTGACTTCAGGGGTGCGTTTGATTCTGTCGATCAATCAGTGCTGTTAACTACACTTGTTCAACAGTGTATGCCCCAGAAGTTTGTAAACATAATCCGATCCCCATATTCACATTCTTCTGTGTGGGTGAGTGTATGGTGAGCTCTCCAAAAGCCGACAAGGATGTACACACTCGCCATTCTTGGTCAAATTCCTCATTGATCAAATAATGCGGTGAACGCCGGGGAGTCTTTAAAACCCGTGTTCAAATTGTTGCTGGTGAGAGCCTTGCCGATTTGGAGTTCGGGGCGAGATGGCTGTTGTGACTTGTTGACGATCGTGCAACTGTGTACCAGTCCCTTGGCTTCCTGCTCCGCCTATTGTGGTACATCAAAACTCGCTGTATCTCTAAACGGCCGTTTGTGGAGGCAAAATAAAATTATGACAACTGTATTTATAGGGTAATCGCAGAGTGTTCCACAAGGTCGCGCTAGAATCTCCGTGTGGAGATGAGAAGCGCCGAGTTTCGCTTTGGCTGACAGTCTGATTAATCAGGGCACGCCTTCGTTTGGTCTGTGCCCTGCACGTGACACATCCGTCCAAATGATGTGATGTTAGATTATTGGGGATGACTGGCCTCCGAACAACAACCCAAGTTGTTAGAGCGTGAATTTACTCACCAGAAATCCGTGGTTCGAACCCGACCTCTTCCTCTCCACTTCCCCTGTCTAGGCTTGGGCAACCGGGCAGTATCCCAGCCCTCGTTCTTCCTTCCGGTAGCATGGCATCCAATAACGATAGTTTTTTGTGTCATCATCATCATGATCAAAGACAGCAACATCAGTGTTGGCACTGATACTTCACTGCCGTACAACCATAAGGTTCGTCTATATATATATATATATATAT
>NW_008751700.1:1222074-1254696 GCF_000715545.1 Opisthorchis viverrini | reverse complement strand
TAGACGGTGTTTCGGCATGCGTAGAACATGACCGAGCCATCGTAGTCGATGATGCTGGATGTTTTCCCGGATTGAGGTGCCTGCAGCACAACCAAATACCTGTTTTCTAACCGCCTCGTTACTGACACGCTGACGCCATCCGAAACCAGCCACGCTTCTGAGGCATCGGTGGTCGAAAACCTGACGCCAGAAGTGACGCAAATTAGCAAACGTGATTCGAGCCATTGAGATTCTTGCACTGACCTCATCAGACACACTTCCGTCAGAGCTAATACAACTACCGAGGTACGTAAAGTTTTCCACAATCTCCAGTGGTTCTCCTTGAATTGTAAGGGATATGATCGCAGATGGCTCGTTCTGAAGCAGCACTTTGCACTTTGAAGGCGCATGCCAAATGATGGTATGATGGTGGTCACTCTATTCAACAGGACTTGTGCTTCGCTATGGTTTTCAAAGTTGAGGGCGATATCATCTGCGTACTCCAGATCGACAAGGCTCTCGCCAGCAACAATTTGAACACCGAGGTTTCGAAGACAGTTCAGTGTTCACCTCATTATTTCATCAATTACGAAGTTGAACAAGAATGGAGAGAGTGGACATCCTTGTCCGACACCACTTTTTGTAGGTAAGCTTTTGGAGAGCTCACCATACACTCTCACCCGCCCAGAAGTATGTGAATATAGAGATCGGATTATGTTTACAAACTTCTGGGGCATACACTGTTGAACAAGTGTAGTTAACAGCACTGATTGATCGACAGAATCAAACGCACTCCTGAAGTTAAGGAATACCAGGATTGTGGGTCGTCCGTACATGTGGCGTTGCTCTAACACCTGACGGAGATGTGGTCAACGGTCGTAATCCCGCTTGATTCTCACAACAGGCGTCAAACTAACACCTCTGTGGTTGCTGCATTCACTGTGAGTGCTCTTTTTGAAAATGGGCCCACTATCGAATCCACCCCAGTTGTCTAGGATGGTCTCCTTCTCCCAGATAGACCCAAATAGGCTAGACAGGCAGTGACTGAGGAATCCATCACCATCCTTGAAAAGAGCAGGTCGTCAGGACCAGCAGCACGATGACGCTTGAGTAGAGAAATACATTCGGACACTTCTGAGACTGAAGGCGGCTCCCTATTTACTTTCAACCTTTCTGTTGAAGGCACGAGGTGTTTCAGTGGTTAGAGGGCAAATTTTTGGCCCGGAGGTCCGTAGTTCGAACCTAACCTGTTCATCTAGACTTCTCGTGTCTAAGCTTCATCCACCTGGCAGTATCCCGGCCCTCGTTCAACCGCCGGGTGGCATGGAGGTTAGGCACCGGAATGGCGCTACCTATACATGTCTATCAATGGAACACTGCCCATAAGGTTGCTGAGATCTCTCCGGCAGACCACGGCCAGTGTCCGTTCAATAAATTATAGTGCGATATCCCAAGGTGGCGTTGTGCAACCCATTCGTTTGGCAATTTTGGTTCAGATTAGATTCACTGGGGTCTCCTGGGAAAATTAAATTGCCTAATATTGAGAGCAAATCTTTATAAATAACCTCAAAGCGACCCTTCGTTACTTTTTCCTGTTTAGATCCTATACACAACGAGTGATTCGAACTTGGAATACGCGCCAACTGGTCACTAGTGCCTGCCGTCAGTACCCCCCTGAAACCTTTCCCTCGCAGATTTTATCAGATGATACAGAACGAGGGTCATACGCTTGACAGGAGTCGAAATACGGACGCCGCGGATTTGAGAATGAATGTGAATGCGGGGAGCAAGCTGTCCAATTTAATCCCTTTTGCTGTGAATTCTTTCAAACGTCCTTGCTGCAGGAAAGTGAGTCACTGCAGATCTTCGTTCCGCATTACATTTGTTCTGTTGAATGGCCCCAGCCTGGTTGTAACGCACGTGGAGCTAAAAACCGCCAAACGAGTTCTCTACAATAGAACTTAAATAATTTATAGCTGTACGGCAATGAAGTGTCGGCATTGAACAGTGGTGTGCTTCTAACTGGCCTCTCCGTTCTACTTACTAATTTTTAGTCAGCAAAGAATGCTTCGTATTCTCAAACTTCCCGTCCTGTGGGAATATATTGGAACCCCTCCAAAAGCCTCCGTACAAAAAGTGGTGTCCGTCAAGAATGCCCACTTTCTCCATTCAGCCTCGTTATCGACTAGATAATTAGACAGACGCTGGAGGGTATTCGAAGCATTGGTGCTGACGAAAACCTTATCGGTACGGAATAATTAGGTGATATGTCAGAAGCGTAGCTGATGTCGGATGGTGTGCACGAATGCCTAACAAGGTAATTGTTGGTTTGTTGAGCAGCAGGTACTTCAGTCGGTGAAAAAATCCAGCGCCCCCAACTACGATGACTCGATCGTGTGCTGCGCATGCGGAAACATTTCCTATCGAGACGACTGTTCCCCTTGCCTCCTTTAGAATGGTACGAACCGCGAGGTGGACAATGTATGACTTGTCAGGAAAGTCTGAAAAAGAACATGGAGAGTTTAGTTGGTTTTGGCGGCTGATCGATGAAAATGGCGTTCATGCCTTCAGTTTCTTTCCACATTGTCCGATTGAGCGCTTGGAGGTGTAGGCACTCCAGAATGCTTTTGTTAGATCAGCACCAGGTCTCTCCCTTACTCACTGTTATCATTTTATGGCTTTTAATTTAACTAAATAAACTCTGTGGTTATACAGCAATGAGGCGTCAGTGTCAACATTGATGTTGCTGTCTCTAATGGTCTAATGTGACAGATGAGGTTAATGCAGGAATCTTTAAGGCTTGGATAGCGTTTGTTGACTTTTGACAAAGTGACGCATCCTTCAGTCTCCAGACACACGTGCACCAGGCTACACTACAGGGTTTTTGTTAAATGACTGACGCGTACCCTCTGCGAGCAGCGGAATTGAGACGTCTTCTGTTCTTCGCCAGCCGTTGTCTCAGAACCATAGTTCATGTAGAGTGATTTTGGCGAATCCTTGAGGGGACAGTTAGAAAACGATTTTTGTTTGTGCAGCAGACTTTAGTTGATGAGTGTGTCCTGCACCAAAAGCTGCTGCGGTTTTGTCATGTGTTGCGCATGCCAAATCATCGTTTGTGGAAAAGTGCTGCTTTGCATGCCCAATTCAGAGTGACGTAAGCAGACAGGTGGTCAACTTTTGGCATGACAGACAGGTGTGAAGTTGAATGGGAAAAGTCTGGGTACTATCGGTGGGATCGGCTTCCAAGACGAAGTTCACGCGATCCCCGTGTTTGGCTGGATTCTGAAAGAGGTGGTTGCTCCCAGGTTATTGATATAAATGAGTGAGATGTAGGCACCTCAAGACTATCGTAGTATGTCAACAACAGATAATTTACTCATCTTATGTCCTATTACACCATAAGGCCTGCAAACTAATTGCACATGAACAATTACGTACAATTCTGATGATCTGATAGATGGGGACTTATGAGTCTTTATGAGCTGTATAACTAGAAAAATAATCAAGAATTGTTAGCAGATTATGACATCTGTGCACCATTTCGGAGTGATTACTGGTCATTTAGTGTTGTCCAGAGTCCTTTGTGATACCCATCTAACATCGACTCAGTCTACAGCGATAGGTGATGTGTTGCTGTTCAGTCCATGAAGAATGTGACAGTATGAACACCGCTACTGTAGGTCAAGTAGAATGTTTTGCGTGATTGCTAGCCACGCAAAGCGAAAATCACTTGAACGTTCACCAAAAAGTTTCGATGATCCATCGCCCAACTTGATTGCAGCCGGTTTCATTTTACTCATTTTATGTCATCGCTTTTTCAGCGTGGCTTATGGATAAAAAGTACCTTCCTCGGTACAAAGTGGTTGCGTCTGTTTAGTGTATGTCCTAACCAGCTTGACCTGATGGATTTTACTTGCAGCTTCAGTGACTACTTTTTTACTAAGTAGTAGCATAGGTAAGTTCACTGTGTACACGCTGCACACGAAAAGTAAATACCACATAGGCAAACGCGCGTCGGAAGTGCAAAACGCATACTAAAACAGTGAACCACTTTTTCCTCTTCATTGTATTTAGAGTGGATCAAGCAGACTTGTGATTGTTGGAAAGGATGAAAATGTCCACATAATCCAAGTGTAGCAACCCTTCTTCGAACGCCATTTCAGGCTACTAGATATCCTATCCTTTTGAACGCACATTGAATGACTATTTCAGTGACAAACAGGAAAGGAATGATAGACAACAACCCCGGCGAACCCACTGGTTGTGGTAGAATCAGTGGACTGCAATGCGACAAGAAGAAGAACAAAGGGCACTAAATATACTAGCAAATTTCAAGGGCATCGTTCGTTGTCCGAATCTAACTAGAAGTGGCGTAACCATGTCAGATGAAGGACGTGGGCATAGTGTTAGAACATTTGACTAACAGTGACCCTGCCCAGGCGATTTGTGTTTTATGGTACCGTGTGTTGGGCTGAGGTCTAGTAGCCACATGCCATCTAATTAAGTCTCTTCAGTTAACAGGTCATTACTAGGCGCAACTTCCGTCTTGAGCTACGGCTTCCAGTAAATTTCTGATGTTTTTTCCGGGATTAAGAGGTTAACACATAGAGTTGCCACATAGAAAATCAGTACCCCTCACCCGTTCTTTATCTCAGAGTGAATTTATGCGTTTCTTCGCCAAGCACCACCTAATGTCATTCATTCGTTCGTCCTTGCCTTTTAGGTTATTTGGAAGAGCACGGCGGGGGGTGTCGCAAAAACTGTCGCATGCGCGGAGCGTTTCAAACAAATCGTCCTTAGTTCTTCCAAGCAGACCCCAGATTCACCTCCATTTTTCAATGTTCTTAAAGATGAGCCGATTACTCAGTTGTATCAGCTAACAAAAATCAGCACCGTAAAGCGAAACTGTGTGGATCGAGATACGATGGTGACTTATGTGCTGGTAAGGCGTTTTCTAATTTTGCAATGTTTGTCTAATATCCCAAATTCTAATAGATGGGCGCTTCCGCCTGTTCGTTCGGTTGTTTATCATGTAGGTGTGTCAGCTTCTGTCATTCCGTCATCATCTCCTTCAGGAGGGTGAGGAACAGGTCATTCCAGGGAAGTGGATATTCTTGTGAATTAAATTCATCCCTGGGATTTGATGGATAGTTCCGATTCGCAAATCGGAACAGCAAATCTCTCTAGAGCGGGAAAGTATGATTTCTTATCATGTCGGAAATGAGACTGTGAGCGGCTTGTTTATAGACTGATGCACGGTAGTTCTACACAGCCCTTTCTGGAGACAAGGGAAAATTATTACAGCTGTATTTATATGGTAGTCACAGAGTGTTCCACAAGGTCGTGCCAGAATCTCCGTGAGGGGGCGAGAAGCGTCGAGTCACAGGTGCTTGACTCGGATCGGCTGGCATTCTGACCAATCAGGGCATGCCTTCGTTTGGCCCGTGTCCTGCACGTGACACATCCGTCTAAATGATGTGCTGTTCGGTTATTAGGGACGACTGGCCCCCGAACAGATTCACTGTGCGATAGAGCTGCAGAGGTTTATTCGAAGAATATATAGTGCACAGAATCCTTGACTTTTTTCTTAAATGTCTCAGTTCTTCAAGGCACCCTTCAAATCCTGGTCGACTGTCTGTTTAGCTGCTACTATACCTTGCTGTATACCAGGTGTGTATGAAATCCTTATAGATCCCCCCGGTCGATCACCGGGAACAAGCAGCCCGAGTAAAGTCTACTGACTTTTATACCTTGTAGACAAATATTATATCCGGATATACTTTTTCACATTACCAAGGATTGGGCCACAGGGTTTACTATTTCAGAATAGCCGTCTTGTATTGCTCACAGTCAGCAGTGTACACCGTTCCTACAATTTCGCCGCAAATATTTTTACTGGGGGTGAATTCTGCCGGATTAAAGTGTATGGTTGCCTTATCAGACTCGCCCTCCTGTCACTTCTGACGCTGGAACCATCCAAGGTTAACCTGTCATGTCGTGTTTGATGCATCAACACTGATCTCATCAGTTTACCTATCCCTACTAACTTGGATGCTAGCTACCTAGAAGCTCGTGCTTCTGCTTGCACAGGGCCACTATCCTATCTATGCGTAATGTTCATAATTGACATCTTCAAATCCAAGTAGCCCTGCATCTGTCCTTTCCAGTTCCTTCATGACGACTGTAAATACAGCGTTAACTTAACTGCCCCTAATACCAAAAATTTTCCAGCAGAATTATCACATGGACTGAACTAAGCAACAGGTTCAGGGCACCACTATCCGTTATGATGCCACCCAAAGGAGCTGGGTACTCCTAAAAGTGGTTTTTCAAAGAGATTCTTGTTCGGTTGGTGAATTACCACTCTGTTCTGTTAAAAACTGACTGCTTTTTGTCGTGCAACAATAACTTATTTTAAGTAATCCTTATGAGAATTAGAAACAAGGAATGAATTGGAGCAGAGTCATTCGGTCGTACTTCTGACGGTTCTAGGTGATCAGGACGAGAGCTGATAATTTGTACCACACTGATATCGATTCGCAGCCATATCTCAAGCCACATGAACTTCATCCCAGGATACCATTCCTACTAACAGTGCTCAGATGTATTTAAACTTCTTCAAAGCCCATCTGCTTGCTCCGCTGAGTTGGGCACGAAAACATTATCATTGGTAGTCGTTGCACTACACATAACCAACGATCCAACTCCCCGCCACGTATTTAAACACTTTTTTCCAAATTTTTCTGATTAACTTATGACGGCCAACACGAGCTACCTCTCTGAAATATCTACCAAATGCCCGAGGATTCCTCATTTCATCTTGTCGCACAATTACTTGGTATAGACTACGGATACCGGTCCGTGATTCGCCATTTTGTACACTAGGTGGGGGTTAGACTGAAATGTGTCCCACCACAGATCGCTCCATTTACTGTCGTGAATCCACGAATGCTTGACCGATTAGCTACCCCTGCTAGCCGTACCCGCCTGCAAGTAGATGTGTCACTGGTCCTGGCCTTCGTTTCTGGACGTCAACTGTCCTATATGGCATTCAAAGTCATTTCACCGACAATCTTTCGTTTTGGTCATCAGTTTTTCTGTCGTGTGTAGTAGTTACTCAGATTGGCGCGTGTTTGTGAGCCCTACCCTTGAGGCCAGTTCAAATGCGCCATCCAGTTTGTATGAGACATCGACACTAGTATTTAGCGTCATCATTGTCATACTTTGCAATTTTGCGTACCATTCTTGCACCATATATCCATGTATTCGCCTCCAGTACATTCTCACTGGTTAAAAACCCATTATTTTCCATACTGTGTTCAAGTCATGTTGCTTGGGAGTATGGCGCATAACAGCTTCTGAAATGTTTTGTTTTGATCACTGATCTTTGACGCTGACTGATATCAAGAATTAAAGTGTCATTTTAGCAACTCTATTCAACTTCCGCTGTTATTTTCTCAACAGGAGGAATCTGCTATTATCATTTCATTGTCGAAAGATCCAATACCGGAAGAGACCTTCGTCCAGCTGGTTACTTCTGAAAACCCATCAGTTTCTTCTAATATTCCATCCTCATTGACATCGTTCCAAAATCCGAAACCCCTCAGTCGTCGTCAACTGGTACATTCGAAGAAACGAAAGCGAGAGCCTACCAAGGATCCACTCTCCAAGCAGCTTGACCCATTTCGGTCTCGCCCTAATTCTGCACTTTCTGACAAGCAGCCAGTTAAATCAATAGACTTCCCCCCTGTAATGCACCAGTCACCGCGATTGGCACCAGCCCTTCTGGCAGTATCAGGTGCTGTCAAAAAATCTAAGAAAAAGAAAATATGAACTACCTTCCCCTTTCATTTCCTGATGTTACATTTTGAGCATTGAACCCATTCACATGGTAATGATGCGTACATCTCCAGCTCCTCTTTGTTTTTATTTTTCCGACCAACTTGTACAGTAGAATTCAAGTGTATATACGAATCGAATAGAAGTCTGAATCAAACATTCGTGATATATCCCGTTTGAGCATTGGTTCTTCATCCCAATTATGTGCAACTAGGATTTTTCCGGGGGCAGGTCTATATCGCTATTCCCCGCGATCGGTTGGTTGCCACAGGTTTACCTTCCGCAACTTCTGTAGATCTCCGTAAATCGCATGAGTACTGGCCTTTTGACGGAGTGAGGTCGACTTGTAACTCATTCCAGTCAACCAAATGGTCACCACTATTCGTTTTTGGCGAATGTAAACGGGACATGGGTTGTGGTGCATTGGGGATTTCCGATTTTATTTCTGGTCTCCGATTCTGTACAGCAGAAATCGATCCGTCCACTTGTCCGTACTCGTTTCCTCTTCCGGTAAGTAATGCAATGCGTTTCTGAAGAAGGCCAACCTGCAGAAAACAGAAGTGGAACACCTTCGTTGTGTACTGAACTTTTATATGATCAAAGCAAACTCAGTGACCAGTAACGATAGCATGTTATCGTGCGAAGTGATAATATTGTTTGTTTGATGTGACCTTCGTTTGTCATGATTTTAAGGGTTGAAAGGCAAATTTTGATATCAGTTTCTTTGGCTGGTGCATATGCACTCGAACGATGGTAACGCAGACTTAATTTCCGGCCTCCTTGCCTGTCCAATTTATGGCAGACGCAGGAGGTCGTTAGGGTCATAGTTCAATTGTATCCTGACTGGAAAGTACTATACACATCGACCTTCGATGATCGTTTTCTCGTGCAGGTGATTTTCTCCGAAGAGATTCAGCCTTCACGTAGAGGACCAGGTTTGAAACACAGCATGAATAAAGACGAAGGCATCCAATTGAGGACACAACAATGCGTTCAGCTCTTTGTCGGACATTTTGTCAGATTTCGGACCTCTGCTGAAGTAGAAGTAATCGGACCAGCACGCTATTCGACTGCCCTTTTGTTTGGTAAATTATGTCACCCCTCAGGAACAGGCTGACGGGAAGTAGGCGTTTTTATGAATGTGCAATTAGTCCAAAACTGGATGTTGCACATGCGAATTTCTGGCATATGCTGCAGTTCCACTTCAGGACGAGCTGACGAGTGCAGTCATCATCTGTAGGACCATTTCGGTGCCTAGCTGCCATGCCAACGGAGGGAAGTAGGAGGGCTGGGACACTGCCAAGTCTAAACGGGAGTAGTCGGGATGCTGAAGTTGGGTTCGAACCACGGGCCTTCCGGTCCGTAAGCTTTCGCCTTGGTCACTCAGTTATCTCAAGCTATCTCCGCCTTGTCAACGTTGATGTCTGCAGACTTAGTTCCACAAGCTCGAACGGCATCCTTCATCCTATTGTAAAAAGTTTCGACAAGTTATCTTGGGCATCTCTTCTCGATGACGAGCCACAATGTTTAATTGTTCGCTACTCTGAAGTTCGCGAATAGGATGTACAGCGATTGCACTTTCGACATCCCTTGTTTTTGTGTCGCAGAGATCTTAAGTAGCTAATTTGAAAGTCAAGCGTGAATGTAGGACAGGGTGCGTTTATGGTGTCGGTAACATGAGCTTGGGAAACTTTTTCGGTCGAATAGACGCCTTTTTGGCAGTGGCGTGTAAACAGTGGTTCATTTGGTATCCACCACAAATTTTTCCAGAGAAGAGACCTAAATGGATGTGGGATTTCGTTTAACGGATAAACGGGGAGTCGGATTGTATTCCGACCGTCTGCATCCCCGTAAATATGTTCGAAAGATCCATGGAGTCATTAGTCGTTGTAAGTTCGTGCATTTGTGCAGATACTTCCCAGTTACCTAAATCGAAAACTAAACTTTACTTTGTCGTTCCTCAGCAATGCAGCCGGACGAAGCACGGTTTGTAATTCAGTGCAGCCAGTAACTAACTTCAGTTTACTCAACCTTCGGGAGGAGGCCGCTTATCTGAGATGCCTCATAAGTATACCGATGAACGGCCGGAATCACGAATCGAGAGTGCTTCGCGCGCTGTTCGTCAATGGCTTACGACGTGCATTTAGACAATTCTTCTAGTGAAATCAACTGGTCCATTAACTTGGCTTAAGCACAAGGCAGTGGTTTGTGCTCTTTACTTCAGGAAAATCAGTCACAAGAGGGTAGTCAGTGGGGCTTCCTCGCATAGGCCACTGAGTAGCAGTTCAGTTTGTCAGCTGTGAACCATGTGCCAAGGTACTTTAATTCCACTTGCTGCTGTTTAGTCCACCTGGAATAGTGTGAATGGCGGCACGAAAGTCACGAACTAGAGGCGATTGTATAAAGAATTCATTGATACTGAAGCACCCAATAACGGTGGGACAAGAATGACGATGCATCAAAGGTGAAAGCTTGAATTTACGCCCCTTCTCCCACTGCGAGG
Organism: Opisthorchis viverrini; assembly: GCF_000715545.1. Classification (NCBI taxonomy): domain Eukaryota; kingdom Metazoa; phylum Platyhelminthes; class Trematoda; order Opisthorchiida; family Opisthorchiidae; genus Opisthorchis; species Opisthorchis viverrini. The sequence goes on along the minus strand of NW_008751700.1, from coordinate 1,244,375 downwards.
TGCAGTCTTACGGGGGCACTTCGAGATTATCGGGTGCTCAGCCCGAGCACATTACCTGTAGCATCCACATCCGATCGTACTGGGGCATTTGTGGCAACAGTGGTGAATTACGGTTTTTTCTCGAAAATTCAAAGGTGAACATAGCTGTTATCGAATAAGGAATTTTCACTACCAGGCTGCTCCTTATATGGTGAATATCCCTCTGAAGCTATCATTTTTTACCGGTTAAGCCACTATAGATACGGACTACTTGTACGTTGAAAGTACAGACAGACAACAATATGTTTTATAATTACTTCAGTTAATCACATTCAACTTTAAAACCCCAAGATCAATTTTTTACGTCGGATAGACCTCGCTGCAAAGTGCTGCTTACATTTTGTCCACACCTTACCTGTGCACGAAGTGACTCAATCGTAGATTCCAAATGAAGCTGAACTTCGATTGGAAGATAATGATCGATCTGGTTTTCCCGGAGCTTGTTTAAGTCCGCCCAAATTTTATCCCGTTCACGAAGTTTGAACTCTGCTGTTCGTGCACGCTTCCTTTCACTGGCAATCTTTTCTCTGAGCGTCTAAATATACCAATTTAATATGGACTGAGTTTTTTTACATCGCAAGTGAGCTTAGTACAAATCAAATATCGTGGGATAGTAAGTCTACGTACAAGCCTGTTTGCGATGAAACTGAAACTGTTGAGTGGAGTATTGGATTATTGGGGTGTCAGCACAGGGCGAACCACGGACCATCACACTTTCGTTTCATAGGAAGTTGGACAAATAAATTTTGTTCCCCTGCATCTTCCCACTGTATCTAGCTCCATAAGTTGAGCCTGATTCACTGAGGGGTAAAATGTACACTACACTAAATGGATCAAACAGCCTAGTGCAGGAATGATCCTTCTAAACGTTTGAAACACTAAGTCCCTTCAGTCCACCTCGTTGGAACGGACAGAGTGCAGACTGTGATGTGCTAACATTTCTCTTCCCGTACCCAGTCGTGGACGTGAAACATGTATGTACGGTAAAGGGTTGAGACATTGTTGTCTGGCCTCTTTACGTTACTCAGTCAATACCACGATTACCATGGCTGAAGATATTTGGTGACAGACAGGGTTGATACGACCGCAACAACTTCTAGAGTTGATGCTGTGTAGCAGGATCCCAAAAAAGTTCATGGGGTCGTCTTGATGGCATGTTTCCAGGATTTCGCTGGACACATTCTTAGGACGTTTCCATCTGTGTGAATAGATATCTGGCTTTTCCGATAATCCATTGGCAAAATATAGTTACCACAATATCACTGAGCTAATTCTCGGAAATTCCCCAATAAATGTTATCCAGGATCCTTCCACTACTTTAGTGTGTTTGGTTTGCATGCTGTAAGTTTGCGACTTATAATAACAACATATTAAAGCATTCTAATCTTCAAGTATTCCTCTACGCAGTTTAACGGTAAAGTTTTTCAATTGATGATTACCGTGTTCAGGTTACTGCGTGTTTTAGGCGTGGGATTGTGCAGTCATCCTCTTCAGGGTGCATTACTTCTGAGTGTCCCCTTAAAACTTCTACCTTGTAAACCTTCCTAGGGGGAAGTACTTTTAAATGATCCCTCCAGATGGCCTCTTTCGATGACCGGACGCGAACGTGCTGTCAAATCTCTTTTTCCATTATTGCGTTCGAAAGCTTCGCAATCGGTATTTCAGTCCTCACCAGTCTGAGTGACCTTACGCAACCGATCTGCCTTTGATTTTCAGCGCAAGTAACACACTGGTTTTATAGAGGGGGAGACTTGATCAGACGACTGCTGATCTGCTCACCGATCTTGGCAGTTAGCTTGTAAGCGTTTGGTCACCAACCGAAGTGATATCATCAAAGTGCTCACTGATCAGACCGGAACTCCACAACCCACTTCAAATTGATTGCCCAGGTCGTTCATTTGACTCCATCGGTTATTTGTTCTCGGCTTGCATAATCAAAAGCGCAACTGTTGGCATTTTGACAAAGCGACGCTAATTAAATAGAATCAACAGGGTTACTATGCTTTGGCTAGTAACTCAATCTATATGTTGACCTTCGTACTGACATTCCCCTGCCTTATCCCTCCATGATTGTTGCTTCATACTGTATCATCTGCATTTGTTCACCATCCGTGTAACTACGTCACCACAAGACTCGCTGTCTCGGCTTTTGGAACGAAATTCCCATTTGTTTCACCATTGTCTGTGGAGGTTTTCAGGCAGATAAGAGGTTTTAGGTGTGTGGATAAAATCACAATAGCGTTCTTCGGTAATATGTACCAAACGACACTGAGTCGCTTCCTGCACCTTAAGGGCATACCACATTGGACTGTATGAAAAATGCTTTAGTACATTCCTAGAACTAGAAATCCACAAAATCGGAGTGAAACTTCATCACATACCCACAAGTCCTGTTGATGACGTTGTCTTAGGACTTTCAGTTCCTCCTGATGCGCAGTTGCCATCTTTTGCTGCATGGCATCCTTTTCCAAACAACTTTGATCCAGTGCCGACTGGAGCTCGTCTATCCGAGTTCTGCAGCTATTAAGTTTCTGTGGTAAAAACCAAGGTATTATGGTAAAAAACTGAAGTATGCACACAACATCAATACGTCGGTGTTAATAGTCCGGTTTTACATTTTCAACTTGTGAAATACTGGAAAATAAAACACGGATTTCCAGTGAACTGAACCGACCTATTGACGATCACATACTGACAACACACCTCAGGATGGCAGTCTCAACTGATCTCCTTTTAAATGGAATTTGGGAGGAAAGCTCCTCTTTCCGGACACTCCGTTCAAGGACTCTTTACAAGTATTTCGTTGAAATGGCGGTTTCTGCATAACCTCTGTTTTAACACCGACATTGGTCCCAGCCATCATTGCGTGAAAACGCTTTCATCGGTATCTGCTGACCTCGAAATATTGGGCAAAATGCCATAAGATCCATATCATTTGCCAGAGCATTTCAGTTCTCACCACACAGAAGTTTGTTTTAACCCAATCCGCCCATTTTTCTATTGAAAGAAATAGATCTCAGTTACACCGTGATGCATTGTGACTCATGATTCTCGGTTGTGAAAAGCAGTAAAAAAATCTTACATATATAACACCTTTTCGGTGCCCGAAGGAAGCACGACGGCTGGGAGACCGCCAGGTTGCCCAAGCCTAGACAGGAGAAATGGAGATGCAGAAGTCGGGTTCGAACGGAGACAGCACTCGGGTATACTTGATGTCAGGTTTTCTGTAATACGAACTTTAGATTTATCCCATTCATTTCACGTAGCCGCCGTGCATAGCCTTCAGGTTGAAGTCTCCTTTTATCGCTTCCCTTTAATGCGAAATAAGAAGTACGAATCTGTAAGACAGGTCTCTTGCATTCAAGCATCAGCCCATCCGATTCAATTGGGACCATACTTACTGAATTTCTCGTTTATTTACATGTTCCTCGAATCATGTTCTCTGAATAGTTACAATAGTTACTGTTCGGCTTCATCCGGGTACTTTCGGAAGTTCTAAAATGTTATGTTGCCCTTTGAGAGTATGTCCGATACCATGTTTGAGTCGAAAATTTCCCCGGAAGTACTCTTCGCATGCTCGCAGATTCAACCATGGATACCTTGACGTCACAAGTAGAACATCCCCCTCGGTATTATCAATCACTGGAGATTCAGACTGTTGACATAAGCAAAACAATTGTCCCCTCGAATTAATCAGAGGATAACACATGAAGCTCCGTATAGTTGGCCACGTAGGTGTCATTTACAAATCGTGGATACAGAAATATCGCCAGATACATTACTATGAAATTTTGACGTATCGAAAATTTTGCTGAGCAATTTATTGACCTATCCATCTAAATAGCTAGCTTCAAGGATACCTGTGTTTTGCGTCAAAGTCTACTGATGATGCTTGGAAAAGTGGAAATGAGGTCTTCTGAGTTTACAACGCCCGAAATCCAGAAGGTCTTCTTGGCTCATTAGAGCGCATAAGAAAGTCTAAGCTGGATAGGAAGTTAACCGTAGTTAGTATGGGATAAAAACGCTGAACGCCGAAATTTCCAGAACTTATGTGTCCCACTCATTCTTCACAGGCTTTTCACAACAAAATTATGCTATACTGATTGTAGATGAACTTGACTGCTCACCTTGTTGAGGTTCTCGATGTGTTCTTCCAGGTACCTCTCCTTTTTGCGCACCTCTTCATTTAGCTGTAGTGGAAGACAAGTCAGTCTCATCTTCCAGCTTGAAAAACTTCGTTATCTTTCTTCATGATAAAAGGCCTCACATATTGAGCATGCCCTTTCAGTTTAGGAAGGCAATGAACCATTACAATTTATGAAAAGATGTCAACAACAGTTGTGAGTGAGGTTAGCCGATCAGTCAATACGTGACTGACGTTAACGATCCGACAAAGCTCATGACGACGCTGGAAGCTTCACTGATAGACTATAATTTACATATCATAGAAAGCTGTCGCAAACCATGAGTACTGAAATCTTGTCATTCTGTGTAGGCCCACTACAATCAATGATAACACACTCTAAGTATGGACGTGATCACCAGGTGCCAGTGTCGTGAAGGTGAAACTCTAATCCCTCAAGTGATGATAATGGATGAGAAAATTCTCAGAAGAGCGGCTAGTGGAGAGTTAAATTATGGCACTGCCGTGTCTCCAACCGAAACATTCTCATAGGCTGCACCTTTCGATGGCTCTTGGGTAAAACAAGCCCCGGGGTTTTCGACCGCAAGTTAGTTTTTGCATTATCAGGAATGCTTGCTGAAATGTACCAAACATTCTCACACTAGAGGTTACTTATTTGGTTCAGCTGAACCGAGCTACCTTGAAATTAGAGGTTCCTTTATTTGGAAAATACATGTTTAATTCCAATGGAGTTTCCAGTTGTATGATGCATAGCGGGACCAAAGTTCTTCTCAGCAAAGTCTGCGTTTATCTTCTGATGTCCGAAATCGCGAACTTTAATGGAGTGAGGACGGTGTGATAAGTAGCCGTAACTTGATTACAATGCAACTGCATAGTTCTCGGTTCAAACAGTCCTCGTGTTCGCGTGCGTTATTTTGTCGCCATTGACAGTTATTTATAGAATGGTGAGGCCATGCTTTAATATGTTTTGGTGAAGTTGGCTGAAGTACAAAGCTTGAAAAAGCCGCATTTCTACAGAACGTTCAGTTAAATTGCTGTCCACACTATAGATATACTGGTTTCGTCTTGATAATCAAACCTCTCCTATTTTACGAGGACTCAAATATTAGCAAGGAAGGTGAGCATTACAGGGATTTCAGGTGGGGCGTTTTATTAACGGACCGTTTTTCAATGCATGTGGTAGGGCTTCCTGTGCCTACCCTGAAGGAAATTGGTGTGTTCAGGAGTTTTGAAAAGTCCTTTTTCAAGCGCTCTATATCTACTGAAAGCCTGATAATGCGTCATCACCATCAGTTCTCAATCAGGGGATCACCCGCGGGGCAGACTTTCAATGGTACACGTGAAATGAGGACCCCAGGTTTGAAGACACCAGTTACTAAAAACAGGCTCTTTGTCTGATTTATCTGATACTGAAATCACTTTTCACTATCCATCTGTATTGCTGTGCCTATTGCACCTGATATTTTTGTGAGGGCACGTCTGTACATTGCGAGGAGTATACTTATTAGCAAAATTCCACACGGATGAGACAGCGACTTATTGTGGAACTAGGATGTCTCATTTTCTGTGAATGTAACAATAGCTTGCCTTTGTTCCCATTGTGCCTGTGTTACGGTTACAGTTGTTGCACGTGCGTGAAGTTCGAACAGGCTTTCCGTCCCAACCATGTATACTTGTCCAGGATACCCACCGGTTAAAACTCTCGGGGAAGTCACGACAGTTCCATTTCCACCGTCATCTCATCACCCTACGTCGCATGGACTTGTGGAAACCAAAATCAGCAGTCAACTGATGAGAGAGGTAAACTTGGTGAACGAGCAACCGGTTGGGTGAAAAACTTTGGTATACTGTTATATACTCAGATCAGGATTTTCGGTCGATTCATCATGTTGAAAAAATTATATTGCTGTAGTTTGTCACTTTTTTCGCATACCCGATGGTTTCCATATCAGGTTTTTCTCTCGCTCGTTCCACCTTTCGCTCTGTTGGCCTATGATCCTTTCGTACTTACTGTCAAGTTCGTTTCTGTTCCGTTTGGTGAATGTAATGCTAATTTATTATCATCTCCGATTCAGCGCACATAACTTTTCTGTGCTGAATGTCTTGTTATTCATCTGATTTATATAAGAGAAAGTTAGGTTCACTTTCGTCCTTGCTCCCGGGTGTGCAATTTGTAGTCAATGGATTACAAGCAATAGATCGAATTCCGCATTGTGTGTAGAATTCTCGAAGTTGAACAGCGACGGCATTACTACAGCTCTGGAATCTTAGGCTGATTCAAACATTACCATCAATGTGGGCCTTCAATTACTTAATCGAACAGTCCAGGCGCCGTAGTTTGATGCCGAGTTCAAATTAGTTGTGAATTTATTTTTATTCTGGCAACACTTGGTAAAGTCAAATCCACCACTCGACTCCAGGGTTAAGCGAGAAAACGGAGCAAATCGTTCTTTTTTCACAACTAGAGGGAAAAATATCACAAGCTTCTCATTAATTTTGAATACTTTCCGGATAAAAAAAGTCACTGTTCTCATATTAAGACCTCTCTTTTTATCTGGATTGCATTTGCAAAATGCTAATAAGTTGAAAAGGTGCCTTAAGATTTCTATTTCCTACTGCCGAGTAGTTTAAATTTCCGTATTGGCGAAACTCTTAGGGGGCGTGGTCTGTCCTTACATGTTGTAAGGGTTGAACGGTGTGGGACAAGTTGGGAACCGCTGTGGTGGATTACTTGTTGACTTAGTTTTCAGGCGCATAAATCATCCGTCTCACTCACCAAGCCTTGCACTGCATAATAAGCGCAGTTCCTACAGTGTAGGGTGATTTTTCAGAGAAAAAACGAGATGAGTTCGGCTGCGATACAGTATGTCAGGAACTAATTGGGATAATATATTTTAGGACCTTGGACAAACCAAGCGTACTTTGAAATTTACCGTTTGTATTGAGAATAGCTTATAAGTTTGGTAGCCTGTTTACTTTTCCTCCTTGACTGGACAAAAAAATATCTAGCATTCCCTTACACAATTTTAGTAGTGCTGCCAAATGTTTCAGAGCCATTTTGGTTCTCATATTTGGTCGTCAGAACACCAGCATCTACTCTTAGTCCATGAAAATAAATTCCAAGGAACTCACCTTGGTTTGAAAATCCTCCATCTGCTCCATGCGTATTTGTTTTATTCTGTTTTCACACTGTTCCTGCAAAATAGCTATTTTTTCAGCTTGCATTCTTGACCATTCTTGTCGCTCATTCTCACGTGCCACACTGAGCTCGTTTAACTGTTGATGACGTGTTTCCACCTCGTGTTGTAACAACTTCTTGCATTCGCCCAGCTCCGTTTCTAATCGAGTGCACTGTGTTCTGAGTAATTCCTCACGCTTTTTGAGTTGGTTATAGCGGTTCGTGTGTTCGGCTCTGAGCTGGAAAAAGAGATGTGACTAGTATGTGGAGTTATGCCAAAAGATAGCATAGATTATACAGACAGGTACTGTTATGCAAGGCTGGTAATTGCGGATTAGGTGCCTAGATATAGGTTTGTTGTAGTGTTCACCCCTGATAGTGCATTGAGGGGGAATTGACCCATCATCAAAATCATCATCCTCATCATGATCGCCAGCAGTATAAACCACGTGCTTGTCGCACAGTATTAACAGCTGATGATTTGGGGAGGTGGGATAGGTAGCTGCGCATTGTAGGTGGGAGCTAACAAAATTGATGCGCAAATACAGGGTTGTCAAGGAACTTTTAAGTAGGGAGATTGGGAAGGAAGGCAATAGCTTGGAATTCACCTCTCATGTGACCCCGATTCTCTGGGAAGAGACCTCTCTGACCAGAGTTCACTACCATGGGAAGTCCACATCAACGGACTGATCAGGCAAGACCAGTGTGCAATCCTACGTAAGAGAGGCAGAATACCCTACGTTTACATGGTAATCAGTCATGGGAGGGGTTATGTGTTTCAGTAGCGTGATTACCTTGAGGGCAGAATGTAAATCAATCCACAGTTAATCGGTTTGAATTCCCTTCAGTTTTACACAGACGATGTATGTATGCATGACGTATTAGGCCGAGAAAGTATTAGTCCGTATCGCTTTTGCATTCTTCTTCCCAAACAACATGGGGACTAATACACTACTCATAAGGTTGCCGAAAAATCTTCGGAAGCCCGCGACCGGTTTCACCCTTCTTGGGGAACATTAGATAAACATAGTTCTCAAGTTCCTGTCAACCTCATGTTTTGCTTGAACCCAAAATGCGCAAAATTCTATTAACACACCCTTGCTTACTAATTTTAACTGTTGATGACGTGTTTCCACCTCGTGTTGTAACAACTTCTTGCATTCGCCCAGCTCCGTTTCTAATCGAGTGCACTGTGTTCTGAGTAATTCCTCACGCTTTTTGAGTTGGTTATAGCGGTTCGTGTGTTCGGCTCTGAGCTGGAAAAAGAGATGTGACTAGTATGTGGAGTTATGCCAAAAGATAGCATAGATTATACAGACAGGTACTGTTATGCAAGGCTGGTAATTGCGGATTAGGTGCCTAGATATAGGTTTGTTGTAGTGTTCACCCCTGATAGTGCATTGAGGGGGAATTGACCCATCATCAAAATCATCATCCTCATCATGATCGCCAGCAGTATAAACCACGTGCTTGTCGCACAGTATTAACAGCTGATGATTTGGGGAGGTGGGATAGGTAGCTGCGCATTGTAGGTGGGAGCTAACAAAATTGATGCGCAAATACAGGGTTGTCAAGGAACTTTTAAGTAGGGAGATTGGGAAGGAAGGCAATAGCTTGGAATTCACCTCTCATGTGACCCCGATTCTCTGGGAAGAGACCTCTCTGACCAGAGTTCACTACCATGGGAAGTCCACATCAACGGACTGATCAGGCAAGACCAGTGTGCAATCCTACGTAAGAGAGGCAGAATACCCTACGTTTACATGGTAATCAGTCATGGGAGGGGTTATGTGTTTCAGTAGCGTGATTACCTTGAGGGCAGAATGTAAATCAATCCACAGTTAATCGGTTTGAATTCCCTTCAGTTTTACACAGACGATGTATGTATGCATGACGTATTAGGCCGAGAAAGTATTAGTCCGTATCGCTTTTGCATTCTTCTTCCCAAACAACATGGGGACTAATACACTACTCATAAGGTTGCCGAAAAATCTTCGGAAGCCCGCGACCGGTTTCACCCTTCTTGGGGAACATTAGATAAACATAGTTCTCAAGTTCCTGTCAACCTCATGTTTTGCTTGAACCCAAAATGCGCAAAATTCTATTAACACACCCTTGCTTACTAATTTGGTTTTCACAGGAGACTCAACTGGAACATGATAAACGAGAGATTAAGCTGGATTCCATATGAGTCCCTCATGAAAACCGAATTAATATGCAGATAAATGTATTAGTGGAACATGTGGGCTAGTTACCAGGGCGGGAACTATTAGCCAGTTTGAAAGCGGCTGCAAACAACCGAACAGGGGTCGTCGAAATAGGAGTCCATAAACTGAAAATACTGTTACAAATGTTTTACCACCAGCCTTAACCCACCCATGATATCACCTCAGCTGGTTGCGAAATCATCACAAGCAAAGTGATAAATTAAGCAAACAAACGAACAACAACAACCGTTAGTAACTGCGACGTGTAGCTTTGTGTGTCGGGCAACCAGTATTTCAAGTGGAAATAACGGAGAGCGCCTTTAAGTTTTTCCTACTCACCGTGGACAGATTTATTTCGTGCTCCTTCTTCTGAACAGCTTCTGCTTCTTCATAGAAAGTTCGCAGTCGCTGCTGTTCTTCTTCCTTCACTTTCTCTACCCAGTGCGACAACGAGTCTTCACGCCAGCTGTTCATTTGTTTCGTAAAGGTTTCGCCGATCTTCTGAAGCAGTATCTCATCATCGGTACTGGGTGTTGTTTGCATTTGGGCATCAAGGCGAATCGGACATACTTTCGCTCCAAATGACGCTAGCTTTTCTTTCAAAAGCCTATTATCGTTAAGCAAGGTTTGCTCTTTCTGATTCCACTGATTTAGGGCCTCCTCATATTTTTGGCGTAGTTGTTCAGTCTCTACTTGATGTGTTCTCTGAAAAATGATAGGGAGTAGACAGTTTAATATCATTTTTGGAACTTTCGAAACTTATATCCCACCCACCACACCTTTTTGTTACCCTAAACATCCGGAATGCCAGGATGTAGAGAGCAGTTTGTAGTCGTTTAAGTAAATAATTCCAGGCCCAAATAGCATTGTGTGATGCATACTTCCAATATTTTTATGATCTCCGTTTTACATTTAAAGACTTAATTATGTTATGTCACACGCCACTGACTGAAGCCCTGCAGACTGCAAACGTGGCTAGTGTTCTGAACGGTCAACATGCGCTTTTGGGTCCTCTGACCTAAACCTTCGGGCAACATAAACTGTGGAAAACGGCACGTGCTGTTAAAGTACTTTTTCGACTTCTAAAACCACTGGTTTGGGACAACGGGAAGGAAATTCGAAAAGGTCCAGTATGTCCTGTTCTATTGGTCCTGCGCAGTAACGCCGATTGTTGTTGTCACTCATTTAGGGTTTATTCATTTGTGCTTCAGACGGAAGCACACGACTAGGCAACTATCACCCTAAGGTATGGAAGTACTTTCGTGTGATGTAAACGTTCCATAAGTCTACCTAGGTAGATTCGAAAGTTCAGTTGGGCCTGAGAAGTTGGTGCATATCCTCGACCCTACTGGCAGCTTCAACCTAGACGTCTGACATTTGAGGTGAACTGGTACTCCACCCATGCACGCTGGATGCGCCATAATTGTTCCTTCCGGATCGAACGTATTTCCACTTGTTCCCGGTGAATTCAAAGACATCCCAGTAAATATCCTAGTTGTTTTGATGGACTGCCCTGCCTGTTAGGACATCGGAGGTACGTCACCATGAATTTTAGACGCCCGTGATTTGCATCTTACGATTGCTAAGGAAATGCAATGTTTAAAAACGGACGCAGATTCGCTTCTCCCCGTCAAGTATCTTTTCACTACGGAGGAGCCTGGAAAGCCTTCTGTTATTCAGCTGTCAATTAGAAAGCATGTATAATTAAGTTGGTAAAGGTCAGTCAGCAGATTAAGGACAGATTCTCATATGTCGCACCTCTATCTCATGGCGACTTTCTTCGGTATTCTCCAGTCGAAGTCGCATGTCGCTGATCTCTGAATTCAGTTGATCCTGTTCCTTGGCCGAAGCTCTGTTTTCTTTTGCTCGTAATTGGTCTTCAAACTGAATAATAAACAAAAGAAGGAAACACCCGAATTAAGTAACGTAACTCATTTGGAGACAGTCGACTCCCTATTCTTGTAGTTAGAACTTCAAGGTGGCTAGCAGCCCTTATACAGTCATCATTATCATCATCATCGACAGCATGACATCAGGGTTCAGCACCAATGCTTCACTTCTGCGCAACCATGGCTTATTTGAAAGCCATATTTTGAAGAAAAGAATAAAAGTGGACGTGGAATGGACTTGGTGCTAGCATACCACAATCATTCCTTGGTGCCTACGCCTCCAAACACTCATTCAGGCAATTTGGATAGAGACTGACAACAAGATCGCCACTGATATTGGTTGGCAGCCATATCTTGCAACGTCCCCAACCAGGCACAGTGGGGATCACGTAGTTCCCATCCTAAAAAGTGAGTAGCATTGATAGCACCCAAACGCTTCGTCACCTTGATAGCCTAGAGATGCGTGAAGTCTATGCTTTTTTATTGGAAGAACAAACACTTTAAGGTTTAAAGGATTAACAGATTTATCTTCGTTCAACTCACTTCAGTTTTCAATCGCTCAATGGCCGTACTTAACCGGCTAATCGTTTCAGCGTGTTCCAGTTTCAACTGAATCACTTCATTGGCATTTTGCGTCCGAATCTGGTGTAGCTCTTTGTCATGCTCCGCCATACATATCTCGTGGCTTCGGTTAGTATCTTGGAGGCTAGTCAAGAATCAAGGAGAACACTGGAAAGCGTGATGTAATGCTTTCAATTTTATTTAGTTTTGTGTAGTTTGTATATATTCATAACGGATGAATAGGTCATTCTAATTCAATGCGGACAATGACGCTATCGGGACATCTTCAAGAAAACGCACATTATGGATTTCTTTGATTTATTTCTCGTCAAGCTCACGTGTTTTTTTTAATGAGAAACGATTATCTAAACTGTATTAACTAACAATTTGCCCCTTTTGTACCAACTGAAGGTGTGGAAACCTTGTTGTTGGCACTATAACCTTGATCAGCATTGGTTAGTTTACTTCCTACCATGCTTACAACATGACTTCTGCATTGCGTTTGAATAACAATGAGAAGATGGTCATTGTGCACATATAAGGACTATGATCATACAATAGTTTAATCACAACAATTTCCTCAATTTATGGAAGCATAAAGGGGAATAATGCGGGTGGTCGGTCAATGAAAACATTACAAAATTCATGCCGCGTGCTGTAACAGATGTGATATTCCCTCATATCATGAAGGTCACAAGATAACTCCGAGAGTGTATTCACTTCGGAAGGTACATAATTATAAGGTCTTGCTGGACACATACTGGTGTTTTTGTTCGGTGGTCGCGGACAAAAAAGGATAATTTTGGTCCGTTTTGAAATGACTGTGGTGTACTCATCACCGCTGCATAAACTTACTGGCTGTCATATTGACCACTTTTGGGGGGGTCTAGAGAACATGATATATCCAAGGTGCTTGACTGCTGAACAGGATATTTGACATTAGAGAAAAAAAATAAATTATAAGGTTAAGTCGAGTGACGTGTACACCAAACCAACGTAATTTCTTATTGACAGGGACATACAACGAACCTCTGACCACTTAATTTCTGCCCGTATTTTCATCGCACTAGGAACAACCTAGCTTATCCAAAAGGCTTAACTGCTTAACCGAAGTGCTCGGATCATAATTTTATATATAACAGGTGATCGATTTCAAGCTTCTAGGCAAAAATCCAGTTGAGGCTGCTAAAGATACGTATATCCATCCATTGCTATTTTGACTTTGCTTCCGAGTTGTGATTAAGCCTTGTCTGGTTACAAAAATGTACAAGGCTTTTCTGGGTATCATCATTCTTTGTAAGCCTCCAAACTGATCAATGCATATTAGGAATCTGAACAGGAAAATTCCCACGTTAACTCATCACATCTCTGGGCTTTTTCAAAAAAATCTTTAAATTGATATTGCGAATGCGGGGCATGTGGATTCCCGGCCTCCATTAATGAAAATAAAACACTAAACCTTACCAATGCTGTTAGCTTAACACTGGACAGCACACTGTTATATGCCATGTGACTAGGGATAATTTCATGTATATCCTGGTGATTTTTAGTGTGCTACGCTGTCCGCATTTCCTTATGACTGAATTGTTATATCACTTGGGCCTATAGCACCCGGGTCGCCTTTGTATGGTGAATTAGGCCGGATCAGATGGCAAATAACTCAGCACTATCAGAACTTGGACAATTTGTGCAGAATTCAGTTCGAGTGCAGTCACCTAGTGTGAGAGTCGTATGCTTTCTATCCATTCTATGCCAGGAAGAGCGCAGCTTTTTTTACTGCAATCTTATTGTTCAACATTTCGTTCAATTTGGGCAATTTTCCTTAGGAGTGGAATGATAAACAACACGTGCAAGTTGGTGCCAGCATTGAAGCAATCAACATTCTTTTCACTGCTCTGGTTAATCATTGTAGCATTAGCTGCACAGAAAGTTGGGTACTCTCATCTTTGAGATGAGATTCAATGACTCACATATCAAGATCGTATAGAGGTAATGTACTAGTGATATTGAACAAAGTTGAATGTGGAAAAAAAGTTCCTGAGCATCTAAATGGATGGAAGTCATCAGTGGAGTACACAATAGCGGCACGCGACAAATTCAAGTCACAAATCAATCTATACCTTTGCATAGTTGAGAAGAATTTCAGTTGGTCTGTGTGGTTTCCAGTGAATCCAAAAATAACAGGCAATCGCAATTTCACGGCCCTCCAAAAGTAGACAAGGAAGGAATTCCGACACAACCAATTGTGGGCCACATTACCAGTCCAACGCATAAGTTCACGATACCACTCATGTTAAACTGTCCTTATCCGCTTGTGGTATCTGACCTGTCGTATCTCGTCCCAAATTTAAGAGCGTTTGGTATTCTGCGGAACTGCATTGGGATGACTGGTCACATTATCACATAGAATGTTGGTTGTCCCAGTGTTGGTACCAACTGGTAAGTGTTTTCTTTTCTATTTGATTTTTGTCACCTCCCACCTGACGAGGGTTGTCGGAGGTCACCGAGGAGTTAGGACACGAAACGCCTCTTATAAACGTTACGTCCATCCTAAACAAATCAGGCCGGTTAACGCACGGTATCATTCGATTCATCAGAAACAACGTCGGAATTTTGTCTCAGGGTAGGAATGTTATCAAATGTGACCCTATGAGTCTCAGCTACTGCATGAGGTACGATGACTTGGTTACGCTCCAGATTTTTAATTCCCTCGTGTTTCTCGGGGAAGCCAGAGAATGCCGTTCGCATCCGTTGATTCGATACTTCAGCCCTTAGCTGGTTTGTCCACTATAAACACGATCGTGATCGCCGTTTTCCGCCTTGTGGACATGATTGGAAATCAGGATAGATCGGGTCTCTCGCGTGGACCGGTCGCCTGTTCAGCGTCTATTTGAAGAATGGTTCATATGTTGAGTTTGTAGAGAACGCAACGACTGCTTTCTTATGTGCTGGTGGCACAAGATCCTCACCCTGTCATTTGGTTCAACCCTTGGTTGGATGCGTTCTTTTGGGTTGGGTGACTGAAGCGTTTGATCAATGAAACCTAATGAATATCCATTTTTTCCCGTTGTTCGATTACCGTGGCCAATCTAGCTTTTAGACGAAGCTGTGTCATCGCGGATCGTCTGATGGGCCAGTGTGCGAATTACCGGTTTCTTCATAGCCATTGAATAGTAGTCCAAACAGCAGTCTGATCTGGGTGGTTTGTAGACCGTGCTCTCAAAGTAAACATGATTCAAAGATACCTTATAATAGGAAATTGCAGTCCTTCCACTGGGCTTTCCCTGTTCAGCTGAGAAGTGGATGGAGCTGCCTGGAGTTTTGGGATATGCAAAGAAATTATTCCCACAAC
The DNA here is from genome assembly GCF_000715545.1 of Opisthorchis viverrini. NCBI lineage: Eukaryota > Metazoa > Platyhelminthes > Trematoda > Opisthorchiida > Opisthorchiidae > Opisthorchis > Opisthorchis viverrini. The sequence continues at coordinate 1,229,005 of NW_008751700.1, read as the reverse complement.
ACCTCTTTATGATAACAAATCTGTCATTAACTTGTCTCTGTCAAACCATCAGGGGATTGTTGGTCTTGTTGTGTGGCCGAGGATTCATTGTGCTATGGTTTTGTTGGTTAAGCCAGAGAGAACAGAGGAGTTAATGATAGTTCCATCAGTCTGTTGATAAATCAGGCCTTTGAACTGGAATGAAGGAGATCGTAATCATGACTCTAAGCCTTGTGTAATAATGTACACCTAGAGAGACTTGAGGCTATTCAACCTAGTGTCCTTTTGTAGAAGTTGTCGCATCTATTGTAACCTATTGCGGCAAGGGACAAAAGTGTGAAGAGAAACAACAGTAAAATTGATAAAACGCCTCATCGCTACCGAAATTTAATTGATTTGCTGTATGGACAGAATTCCGCCAATCGGTAATCTGGCTCACCACATTGCGCTAAAGTGGCTTCAGTATTGCCACCAGATATTTGTAAAAGTTGTACGTGGGTTGAAGAATAAACGCAACGATCTAAAGCGTAGTCCTCTGTCGTAATCTATCTCATCGAAGCATTGAAGTCATGACTAGTTACATGAACTTTCCGTGCGCTAAAAGGTCTGATCGCATCGAATTATTTGCTTTGTGGTTCGGTCTGCAAAGGCAATCCAAGCAAGAGAGGCCACACATGACACGAAAGTTTAGACTGATGACCAAGTGTCAAACATGCATAGGGGTTAACACGTGCATGACCATCGGTCTAACCACAGCACACATAACCTTATACGGACCGGTTTCCAGCTAGCCACATTTGTAATTATCAGTAAGGTCAGATTCTCGAAAGTAACCACTGAATGCCCGAAATTTAATGAGACCCTCAACTCCACTGGACGTTGGCCAGAGAGACAACGCCCCCTGAGTATGTGGGGCGGGACAGATTTGTATCAAAGCCAGACAGTGCGAGACAGCGTCCTTCCAATAAAATAGCTTGAAACCGTGTATTTCACACACGCTCTCACACTCGCTTGTTTTTCAATAAAGCGGTTGTGTTCCTGATCGGCGAGTCTTTTTCCGGAACTAGGCACTTGAACGGAAACAGCGAACAGTAATGTTGTAATGTCTCATCCTTTGACTGTTCTGTGGTGCAAACTTAGCTCGGTTTCATCTAACATCCCCAGTGAACAGTCAGCAGCACGTTCGCAATGAACCAACTTTCAGTTCCTTATGTGATGGTTATCTGTGGATCAAAGTGGCCTAGAAAAGTATAAAAGCATCAATGAAGCACCAGCGCTAAAGTGCTATGTAATTTAGACAAATCACTCGGATAAATACTCATCGTTAAACGAGGAACACAGCGGGAAGAAAGATGCTAGCCTATTACTACACTATTGAGCTTAATCAGAGAACCTGGAAAAGAACAAAGCCATTGAAATGTATGAGACTGATAAGTCCGTATTGGCATCATACTTCTTGAGTGTGCGACTCAATTCCTCCGCCGCTGCGACTTGCTCTTTCAACTTCAACTCCACTTCGTGTCGCTGTTTCTTTGCAGCTTCGAATGAACTTTGTAAGTCAGAACATTGCTTCTCTAGTTCCGCATATTGCTCATTCTGAAATAAGGTCAAGAAAACAGAACAGTGGCCTAACTGGAGATTGGGCAAAATATTTGATCTCAACTATTTGTTAAGGTATTCCAATTCCCGTTTGCATTTATATCCTGACGTCTTGAAAGTCTGTTCAATAGGTGAAGTAGTTCTATCCACAGGTGGCCAACTGATGAATCCCAGGGCGGGAAATTTCACGGAGATTTCAGATCCGCAACTGTTTGTGGATAGTCCAACAACGGCCCGAAGACGAACCGGGAATTTATAACTTAGGCCTTTGCGCCACTAGCTGGGCATCACATCAAGGTATCCTGAGATTCCTATGCGAACTTTCTTTAACACCGATCGAATCACTTCCTAAAGAACAGTAGAGCAACTCAACATCAATGTGTGTGTGGATTCTTCCTCCCGAATTTCTATTCTATCAAACTGTATTGTAGGTGCTTGTTGCTGTTGTTGTTGCTTTTGCTGGTAAGAATGCTCACTGTCATTGTGGTTTCATGCTACTCTGCTTAGGTAAAATCTAGTGGTCAGTTAGCCGTGGGTGGTCTCATATTCACCACAATAATGGTATCTCCGGTTCAGGTGTTTCCGTCATATTTGATATGCGAATTTCACACTTGCCAGTGCCTTTGACTCCAATCCTTCACAATGTAAATTTTATTCACGCATTGATCTTCTTAAATTTTCGCCAAATTTGTTGAGAGTACAAACGACTTCGATCCTTAATTTTGCTCGTCAATCAGGTTGAACTACGTGAACAGTGATTATATTCAGCCGTCCTCAAAATTACGTTTTAATCGGACTTTGGAGCAAATTAACACAAAATTCAAAAACCGGGTAGAGATGGCTACACTACACTGATGGGAAGTGTTTAGTTCACCTAACCAACTATTGCTATATCAGTGGACGACAATGTTGAAATAATGATCGTTCAACCTTAGCACCCTTTTGGTGCTTAGCTGTCATGCCACCCGAAGAAAGCACGATGACTCAGACAATGCTAGTTTGCTCGAGCCCAGACGGGAGCACCCGAGATGCAGAGAGTGTATTCGAACCACGGACCTTCCGGTCAGTTGGTTTTCGCCTTAACCACTAAGCTACCTCGATCTATTTCAAAAGGTGTTGTTTTAAGGTAAAGTAAGTAGACTAGTATGTTCATTCCTAGAAATTTTCACGGCTAACTGCCATGTAGTAGTGTTCATCTTAGAAAATCAAACAATTTTAGATTTAATTGCAGCTAAAGACCAAATGCGCTGGCGCCGAAGACCATAGCAAAGTAGGGATATTAGTATGGGGAACGTCTTTGCTAACGACAGAAGACCCATTTACGAGGATGTAGAGAAGCGTCATGAACTGTGAACAGCTGATTGTGCGTTGACACCAACCACCTTTGTGAAGCAAATAGCGAATACCACACGAATAATGCTATCAGCCAGAAGTTTCAAGTATGCAGGGAATGCCAAGCAGATGGACGTAGCTTTGGAAAATACCAGGTCATGTCTTCACACAGTTAAACCATAAGCAGTTTTTGGGGTTCTGCGGGATAGGTTTTTGTTCCTCACACCAAAGGGAAGCACCGCACTCGAGCTTTCCTCTTATTATAGCTCATCAGCAGTGTATATCCAATGGCCGTACCGGGATTTGAACCCCGGACATCTGACATGCGAGGCGAGCGTGTAACCACTACCCCACAAACGCACGTTGGTGGTCATTCCTATAAAAGTCTTCGCTGAGCTAATCTTTATACCCTGAAGTCGCAGTGCCATGATTATGGCGCTCGCGGGTTCTCCGGGTTAAGTAGTCATTTCGGATTACGCGTGCTACTTCTGCGCACGTCCGGACAGTTATTGGAAACTTGTGGAAGTTTGAGATTCCTAAACCTAGAGAGTTTATTGTCGTATTGTGGTGTCTCATTCCTAAATTTGCGCCCAACTCGATCTCGAGTTTCGTTTGTTATCCAGGCTGAACTCCGTAAATATAAAACCAACCCAGCGGTATGAATATTTCCCCGAGTGATACCATAAAAAATTTGTAATATCTGGCTTGATTCTGTCTTTCTTTACTTTTCTTCGAATTTCTTCTAAGCAGTAATCTGAAATGGGTACCGTCCCGGCCACTCAGTTTAGTATATAATTATCGCAACAATAGACTATAAACTTCCGTCTTAAGTTCGGTTGGTCTGAAGTTTTTGTCTCCGTCACCATATTCGATAACGTAATCTTTAATTTCCATTCAAAAAGTGGACCTTGCAAGTACGGTGGCAGACAAAATATTTTGAGCCCATCTCGATTTGAAAGATAGAGTTATCTTTCCCCCACTCTACCAGCATCCGGAGAATCCTCTACCAACTTCACTAAGTGATGCATGAATATTTTGTGACAATCACCTACCACGTGATAACAAATGATCCCATCGAGGAATTTATAACTAAGGACTGAGAACAAGGACGTCTAGTTAGAATAAACTCAACTCAACTTATCAGGTTTGAAACACATCACTCTGTTGGAGAAGTTTAACCAGTTGTCAGATATTTCAAACCTATAATATGATACCTTGTGCAGCGTGTCGCCCGTTAGTTAGAATTGCTACGTAATTCTGGAGACACGTGCGTTTCTGAATATTGTTGACTTGTCGTCAGATTTATGGCTTTCGTACTTGATTTACTTTAATTCAGCTGGATTGATACTTGGAATTATACCGAACAGGTGAATTAGAAAAAAGGATTTCGTACATGCGCAATGTCTTCAATACTCTATCGTTCAAGTGTGCAAGGTTTCGACTAACCTTTGATTTCAGTTCCATTTGTAGTTTATCTGTCAGCTTGATCTGCTCCTCCAATGTTCTTTCAGCAGCAATCACCTGGTCCTGTAAATTTTTCTGCTTTTCTTCGTGTTCCTGCATCAATAGTTCGCGATCTCTAGCATTTTCCTTCATCAAAGCTTCCATTTGGGTTAGCACGGATGATTGTAGCTGTTTGGACTAAACCGAAATAGCAGATTGGTTGCAAATTAAGGGAAAAAGGGCAATCAAGTCTGGAAACCAGATTTTATCTCTTCATACAATTAATAACAGCGACGGAAAATTGCTATGCCCTTTTGAAAGGCCTGAACCCAATCCTAAGAAGCACAGTGATGGACACATGACAGTTGGTCTGTTGACTTAGCTAGGTATCTGACTTACGAATGTTTAGTTACCAACTGGGAGACATATTGGATGCGGATTTGGTTGGGTTGGTTGAGCAACAAGAGATAAACTCAACCGACTTCCCAATTTTTTAGCCCATCACCGTGGCACAGGACAGCTGTGTAGCCCGTCAAATGCACGGAACATGCTTGTGGGAACTGAAACGTCAGTTTTGTTGTTAAAATTTTGAACACAGTCTATTGTGTTCCCATGGTACGGCGCCCGAGTGTGCAGAAAGATGCCTAACTTCATTAACTCCAGATCATCGCTCTGTTTACCAGACGGGTGGCAAGCCGACTCTTTTGACTGGCTAGCACAAAGAGGGCACTAGCCACGCCTTATTCGGAGCTTTCGAGGGTTCCGTTCCCGCTCTGGGCGTGAAGCTATCGCCCAAGGCTCCACCGACTAGAACTGGGTGATCGTTCTTGAGCAGATCACCTAACAGCAAAATAGGATATGGCATGCGATGTCTACATGTCGGCAGACCAAAAATGGATCAGTCATTAACTAGCTAACAATAATGAAATGAACATGGATCCGGTTATTCCAGTTCCAGTAGTTAGTTGCCATCCGGTGATTGTGGCACAGGCTATCACTTGGTTGGGTATCAATTCTAATGAACTTATTGTTCCTTCAACCCAAAACGGTGTATTTCCTTGTTTTTGACGATTTAGGTAGGTGATCGTGCCAATCAAATTTGGCAGTTTGTACCATTTGTCTGGAATCCTTCTGATGTTGATCAGGATTAAGTGCAACGCACTCTTTTATACAATCAACTTGAAAACACCAAGGAGTTTGGGCTTCCTAACGATGAAGTTTTGACCATTCCCAGGGTATGTTTTAACTTTTAAGATTTCTGTGACCCGACAAATATGTGCGACACAAGTTTTTACTCTAAAGTTCCAACTTTGTGATCAAGATTTTAATGAAGATTTCAATCACATTTGAAACAGAGTCCTCTGCGTTTTAAAAGGAACCGCCATGGCCTGGTCTTGGTACACACATTTAGTTGAAGAACCCTGTTAATAAGAGATTCAGTTTGGTCTCGTACTAACGCCAACCTACTGTTCCACTGAGCGTATTTCGTCGGACGAAAACAGTTTTGCAGACCCCGTTATCTTAGACGCCATTAAAGTACACAGTTATTTTCATACCTTTTTCCAATTCTTTGTAAGTTTGCGTATTGAGCCACGCAGTCATCTATTAGTGTGTTACCAGATAAACTATCTGCTGAGGTTGATGGTTTCGTCTCAACGAACCTGAATTATCAGTGCTATTTTCTATAAGGCCCAATGTCGTGTTCGCATGATATGAAACGATTTCATCAGTCGAGGTTCCGAGATGGTATCCCCTTCACCGGTCTGTCCAGCCTGATAAGAGGAAGCATGGACTCTTGGCAACTGCTATAAATGATAACCGTGGAATCTTCTTGTCTTACGAGAAACACAGCTTCATATTGGAACAGATACGGAGTGATTTATCGAATCCTCTGGACTACGAAGCTTGAAGTTTGGGTTTGTTGCCACTAGTTAGTTACAGCTGTTATCATCTGTGGTAATGGCGTTCTCTTCAATGAATATATGCTAACGATACTGTTATTCAGTAGATACATTAACGTTCGCGAACGTCTTGTGTCTGAAGCTCCTTATTTAGACCGTACTAGTGTGGTAGTGAACATGCACATAGGGTCATCTGCAGTCCTGTCCGGTGTTCTTGTTTATGTTGACATGTGACCGTCAAAATCATTTATGCAGGCTATTAACCAACACCTTCCCATATTGTTTCACGGAATTACTTATAATGGTGGAGGTTCCCTCCCCTACAGTCATACAACACTATGTAATATAATATACGCAGTATGTCATCCACCATATAATGCTATGTTGTCATATGTAATGCATCAGTTATATGTGCTGACAGTAAGAGTAAGGCGACTGAATACATTATACCTCTCAACTTTAAGTGGCTAACGACATGTCCATCTTATGACCATAACTAGGGGTGAAAATGGATGTATGTTTGCTCTTTTTCTGTCACATACGCAAACTCATTGCCGTGATTGCACTCTAGAGCTATTGGTTGAGTCACCGGAGCATCGTTACAATCATAGGTTATTCCCGTTCACCGAGATACCTATATATATATATATATATATATATATATATATATATCTCTC
>NW_008751700.1:1210344-1221834 GCF_000715545.1 Opisthorchis viverrini | reverse complement strand
ATATATATATATATATATATATATCGCTGCCGGAATTCTTTGATCATGAAAAACTACACACACGTGGATTGGCTGACCACCGATGGTTCGGGTACCAGATGACGGCGAACACACGGTATAGTGCAAGTCACCTTCGAAGTCCTCGTAATTACCGAAAGACACTGGTTCCAGCAGCGTTTTGCGCTTTGACAGCGAAGCAATATTTAACAGACTATCTAGTTACCCCAGTTTTGCACTTATCCGCGCCTATTCCGAAAACACTGCTTTTACATCAGATGGGCCTTTGTGAATGTTAAAAACAAGCCCCATTTGGCGGTAAACATATACCCTTTTTGAATATATCGGTGAGACAATGAGAAATCGATGTTAACTTCTCAACCTAAAATCTCGCTTTCAGTTATCTGAAAGGTCTAGATCTGTATTTCTTCTCACGGAAACGAAACGATTAGTCCATTCTATACAAATTTAGAAGAGTAACTGATACGAAAAAACTCAAGTCAATATCTTCTTTGAATGCACTAACTCGCTCCTCTGATTGTCTCTTCACTGATTCCGCGTTCTGAACGGCAGCCGCTAGTTGGGCCTCCAGCCTACTTATCGCACGACGCAGCTCCCCATGCTTTTCTTCCGCCGCCTGTTGCATCACTGTCAGCTCGGCCTTCGCCTGTTGCATCACTGTCAGCGCGGCATTCTTTTTGTCAACCAGTCTCTTCACTTGCAGTTCATTTTCAAGTCTAATATCCGTAAGATCCTCTTGAAAATCCTCCTCTGTAAATTCTCGTGGCACCTAATTGGAACAAGATACAAATGTGAGAAAACTGTGGCTTTAAGTGGAATGTGGAACATTATTCAAAAAATATTTCTGAAGCATCAGATACCTTGCTAATTTTGGGGAGGTATGGACATCAGGTGGCAGCCTGAGCAATCAAAGGTTGGTCAAATGGTGGTGCGTTATCAAAACTTATAATAATTAGGTTTGATAGATCATCACGTCCTCGTATGTTCTCAGTCTGCATCCATCTCGTGATTCCATAGGAAACAAGTACCGGCGATTGGACGCTAACTCCATTTACTTTCCTTTGGGTCAGTTTACAATCCATCTATTTAGTCACTTGGTTAGTCTCTGGATGATCTATCTTTGCACAGAGTTACCTTCAAAAGCGGCTATCACTCAAGAAAAACACTGTTGGTTCCCGTCCAAACCACAACTAGACTTTGAATCGGATTTAAGCTAAACTGTGAAGGGACTAAAGCTTACCTCGCTTGATTGGATTCTTGGTGGGCCTGAAATCTGACCACTTGCAAGCAACAGAGGCAGGTGGGCATTTGGTTGTTCGAAATTTGCTCACATACTGGACACTAAAAGGTACTCTTTTTACTTATCGTGCAGCAGTGAATACTCCATATTCATAATCGTGTTTCGGTAGTTATTAGGTAAAACCGGACAGTTGGCCCTATATGCTCTAATAAGGTAATTGCTTTGTTTGCTCTTTAGTGCACGAATGTTGTTAGGTTGGTACTTTGTGTACGGTGTGCAAAGTAACCATATCACTGAGAGTAAAATTCTCGAGAGAGGTTACTGTGTAAAAATAATCAAACTTTTTTCAGCATATGAAGCTATAGTGATTTTAGTATCCATACTCTTAATTCAGTTACCTTGTGGGCATTCGCCTTAGGCTGCCTAATCCTTCTTTCTTCACGGTGAGCTTGTGTTGAGGATTTTCTGCCACCATCTTTGGGCATTGACTTTAGTAGTTCATTGATGCCGCTAACATTTACATCGTCTTTGTCATAAATCGACCGACTATCATCCCGATCTTCGGTAGTCATGTCAGTTTCCAAATCTGACTGACTGTCTTCTGCCGCAGAGTGAGCTGTGCCGAAAATTCCGGATTTGAATTCCAATTTGTAGCGACTTCCGGTATGGAGCCCCTTCCTTCCATCTGCTACAATTCTGTGTTTTCCTCCATGGTTCTGAGCCTTCACGCGCTGCTTCTGTTGCCTTGAACGATACCTAAAGCTAGATGCGCTATGGTTATTTAGCGGACGTTTCTGCTGGATCTCGGCATCCCTTATGAACAAAGGTATATTTTTCTTTGTTTTATTTTGATTTGCCTTCGCTTGTATAATCTGGAAGATAAGCGGTAATAATTGGTGATGAGTGTGTGAATAGTGAATTACTCATTGATCAAAATAGGCTAGAGATATCGATGTTTGTCTTTAGTGAGAACGAATGAACTATCCTTCTTTTTATGCTGGCTAGTTTTTATGGGACCTTTGGAAATGGTTTCCAGACTTTGATCATTGGTATTACTGATTAGAGATTAACGAAAGATTATGCTTAGATATGGCTTTCTGTCGAACTCTAGTCCATGTTATGTGGAAGTGTTTGGCAAATCGCATCGCTAACTGACTAAATAAGCTTATTCCTTTTTTCTCCGTAAATTCTAGGTGAATAAGCCTGGTAGTTGGACGAATCTGGTGTGCAAATAAGAATTCTATCAAGTATTAAAATTTGAACTGGTCGCTGTAGTAGGAGAGAATAATGTTCAGTCAGTTAGTGCTGATGTAGTTTGATTTACTCAATGGAAATGGAGGGAAGAAGTGAGGGTTGAATAGTAAAATTCGAACGACGTCGTCAATAATGCCAGCGATAAAATCTTTAGGGATTCTCATCACGGTTTCTTAGCAGCAGTGGGTTCCGCTCGGAGGAATATTTTCCTTCCAGTCATTTCACACCCACAAAAACATATGAAGGCAATTTTCTCACAGTTTAGCAAAGCCGCGCTCACTTACGATTTATCACTTCGTAGCATATTGGGGCGATCTTATCAAAAGACAACTCAGCAGCAAGAGTTGCATCCCATCAGAGTATCTCACAGCAGTTCAAGCCAAACATAAGGTGGTTTGCAGTCCTTCCAAAAGAAATCATCCCAGTGCGCGGCTAAATACTCCCTCTAATTGTTGCATATAATCAACTCACTGGTTCTCCTCAGTTTCCCTGTGGTTCGGACAGGCAGTATACTCTGTGCATTTCAAGTTTTTGGCATTTGGACACAAGATGCGTAAACAAACTCCTCTGGATACTACTTATCAAAAGTTAGTGCGGATTGAAATTTCCTAGGAACGTTCAGCTTCTTACCTTTAAAGATCCACAAAAAACTACCTGGGACCATTATTACCGAGAGCGTGTGTAAGTGGTGAAAACACAGCTATTCCGAGCATGGTGACATTATGAACGAAATTTTCTAGACAAATTTACCACGGTTGCTCCGCTGCATTTTCTGGGTTTAGTAAACAAAGCATGAAAACCAAATGTTTGCCCAGTTTTGTGCGTAGAATTTATTCCAGAATGTTGCAGGGGACAGACATCTTGTGGTATACCAGGGTGATATTTCCTAAACCCCCCATTTTAATCCCACACATTAAAACAAACAATATATTTCTACTTTCTCATTACCTTTAGATGTGTACTTTATGCTCGAAACAAATATATGAACGCAATTTGCCTAAGATGGTTGCTCCTTTGGCCTAAAATAGCATCGGCAGGTTGAAGGTTAGCTTGCTTATCTGCGTTGAATTTCGTGTGCTCGTAATAAAGGGGATAACTGTTCAGCTGGGTACGAGATTGCCTAGTTATCGGATATCTTACTACAGATGCGCGAGATCTAAATAGGCTGATTCAAATGCGAGAAGAAGCGCCAGAAACCAAACCCACTTGACTATTCCACTGAAGTACTTACTTCACTTAAATTCTTTTGCATCACAAACCAGAAGCTGTTTCATCTGTCAACTTGCAAGGATAGTTGTAATTGTTGCGAAATTGCAGTCCTTATGCACGAAGGCAGAAGTGTTTCTTGATTTCCATGACGTAAAACAAAAGCAAGAGTAAATGTTTTCTCTAGGATAGCTTTATGCCTAAAGGACATAAAGGGGGAACGCTCAAATTTCTCCTTTGTAACCCTATTAATATTTTGCATTGTTAGAATTAACTCAGTTTGATCCGCATGTGATTCAACTAGTCTGCAATTGTATATCCACCCTAGGATGTAGGAATGGATAAATGCTGCCAAATTAATCTCTGAGTCCAAGGCTTACTCTCAGTTTTAAGACCCTCATCACGTGATACTGGCTTTCTGTCTAGTCTTTTGCACGGTGACTCTCAGTCAACTTAAGATTGTCCAAGTCTAAGTGAAAAATCAGCTGAAGCAACAGGACAGCCAAACTGGCCCAGATGCACACATCAGTGTCTACACACACAGAGCACCCACGAATCAGCACCAGGAGGCTAACCTCCTACAATGACAACCCGAAGAAATTGGTCACTGATGCACAACATGCAACTACTATTCAACGGCATACTACGGTACAGCTGACGCACAAACTATTCTTGGCACATCATGTTTTATACTAGTGAAATGCTGCTTCGAACTCCAGTTTTCAACTTTTATAATGTAAGTTTCTTCCCATGAAAAATCAATGTTTGCTTGGATAGAGAATCGAAACTCGCATTTGATTTATTTGAGTGAGTTGAACGCAAGTAGTTTAGTGGCGGCGAGCCAGCATTAGAGTTCAGAGGTAGAAGCTCGTTTCTTTAGCAACAAAAGGCGCGGAAATGCATTTGAAGAATAAGTAGGTTGATGTCAGTCATTCTGATCCGATCATAGTTAGACCGTCCATTTGAAACATTATTTAGGCATGCTGAAATTTACCCATCCAAACAAGCTACATTTTAGTTAGCATATCAGTTGAGGTCTCTTCTTCTAATGTTTTCAGTAGATACAATCGTTCCTATCTTAAGCTGCGCATAAAATTTAAAGGATACAAGAGTATCCAATAAGAAGCATTTGCCCTGCAATTCGAAGGGCGGTTTGATATTATCCAAAAATGTCACACCTTTTTACTGTGATTACGTTTTGCTGCACCCCGCTTCTTTTGGTCGAAGCTAAATTCTGTGATAACGGACAGCATACCTGGAGTAATTCTGTAATAAACTCATCCGAGCCTATTCTTCTGAAGAATGAATGTAGCTAAAGGAGTTACAAAAGGCTGTTTTGCTGAAATGTTAAATTCAACAATTATTCCATGAGAGAATAACCCTCTTAGGCAAATGAACAATGAATTACAGGCGATGTTTTGGCCTTGGGTAAAACAGATAACTAAGTAAATGAGCATGGACGGAAGATAATTTCATCATTTATATCGGGATGTGACTTTGAATTTAAACTATCAGTCCGTTGAATGCGTAAGACGAACCTACTCAAAACAACCTGGATGAGTTAAACTAATTATCAAACTTACACTACCGCCTACTTCATCGGTATAATTTGATATTAGAAATGGGGCCAAAAGCTTGATAATTTCAAACAGACTGCTCATGCTGCAATATTGCGCTTCAAGCGATACTCCAAAGAAGATATAAGCCAGGTTCCATATAACGGTAGATCAGTGGGTATGTCTTTGCCGGACAAATTTTCTGCTTCCGTCCAGAAATCTAATTCTGCGACAAAATGCGACTAGCTGCAAGCCGAATTTCTTCTAACTGATGTTGATATCGCCGAAGCACTCCAAAAATGCTCGGTCTACTTTAGTTCATAACTTATTTTGACAGAACAGGACATTCAGCTTGTTTCAGAAAGCAGGACCAAGAGACATGAATGTTGCTGGTCTCCGTTGTTGAGGCTGGAATTTGTTTCCAACTTAGCGTTGCACCCACCATCGATAGCGTTAACCATCGTTAACCCATACTACACGGTGATACTTTGTCTTCGTTAAGAAAAATTTACGAAGAGTTATAATTCAGTGCAGCTCGAGAGAATGACGTAAAGTAATCTCCTCTAGGAAGTACTTTCTCGCTAGAATGGAAGATTTAATCCATTTGCAACGCTTTTAGTGGTCCATTTGAAGTAAAGTCTTCCTTTGTAGACCACTTCTTTGTCGTTTACTTGTCATGTTCCTCCAGAACAGAAGACACCATGTGTTGTTTTGTGCCGATCAGGTAAATTTTTGCTCATTATGAGATTAGACAAGTGATTTTTAAGCGACGTCTCAGGTGAGCAATCTCCTTCAAAAGCAGCATCTGTATGTTCGTCTAGAACCCAATATGTTAGAAAATTGCCTATCATTGACCACTTTAGGTTGACCTTGTAATGTCAGCTCCGCAGTGAATTATATCATGATGGTGAAATAATGCATCGGGACTAAAACTACCCCAGAAACAATTTTAGTTGCAATGGATTTGATCGGATAATTGTCGGGATTTTAAAAAAACAAGGGTGCAATTTTCCGTGCTGATCTTTGTTGAGAGGCGTACCAAATGGTCCTTGTTAAGAGCTTTGGATAGCCTCTTATTATTAATCATTTTGTAGAAAAATCAACGAAATGTTACCATAAGGGTTTTATTTCCGAGTGGTCTATCTTAAAGTGAATTCATCAGGCATTATCTGGCTCACAGTTCCAAAAGGTCTCCAAGTCAGTCAGTATATCTTGGAGGTCTTTTTAGGATTGATTTGTGAGACTCGCACTTTCTCTGGGTGGTAGCCGTGAAATGATGATGGGATAAATAATGTTCAAAAATGACGTGGTTATTATATCAGCCGTCTACAAAGCTGTGTTAATAGTGTTTTACACGTTTACCTTTGCCGTGCTGTTGCACATATTTTTCTTTGGTTTCACGAAAGCAGCATGCGAAAGCTGTTGCTCTGTGTCATGTTGTAAGCGAGCGCCCATTTTTGTGCCAAATCGTTTTATTATGGGTCATCAAAAATGCAATAACTCATTTTTAAGCGAAAATATCTAGATTTAATGTCCGGGTTTTATTCTACCTGGTCTAATAGCTTTTTGACAGCGTCGAGCAATGAAAGTAGACATAAGCATGAATGGGCTTTGAATGCTTGTATAAAACGATAAGAAGCAGGCGTAGACCGCCAATAACTGTTTCTTCATTGTTATCGCAGCTTTTTGTGCCAAGATTTTCAACATTTTCTGCCTTATGTGACAACTCTGGTCTGAATCCAGCTATCTGCTCTTCTCGTTACACCGAGGCTGTAGTTGGACTGTGTATTATTGTAGGATTGGTCAATGACATGCTCTTACATGCCACTTTAGGCTCTCTGCGTACTTATGATGCTTGTACGCTTTACGAATGGTGTTTACTGCATTTTATTGCCAATGTCCTCCACACCCAACCCTGTATCACAGGCACATTTTCCTAATGTTGGATTCTTGGCTGCACCTACGAAGACATTGCGCACGGTTTTTTCTTTCAGTTACCGGTCTCCTAACGTAGGTTTCCATACTAAAAGTGCTACCATATTCTAGCTATGATATAGCCTGACTTAAGAAATATTAGTGACAAGCCTTTCAGTGTAACGTCTCCCTTTTTTAAATATTCTTCTCTAAGTTCTAAATTTTCGCTCTCATCTTAATACTTTTCACAATGTTCTTCAACAATAAACGGTAACTGCAAGTAGAAAAGAAACTAACTCTAGTGACAATAACCCCTAATTTTCCTTCCAGTAGGTGCATAAAATAAACCGGTGTATAGGAATAATAAATTGTCAAACCTGTTTGAGTGTCAGCGCAATCCCTGGAGGATTATTCAGAATTTGTCAAGGTTTGCCACAGAACAAAATTATTTCGAGCCAAAAGAGTGAGAGATTTACAACTTTAAGGTATGAAAAGGTCAAATTGGTACCAAGATGCCATAACAACGTTGGTTACGCTGTTTCGGAAACAGATGTCGCAAGAGAGAGATCGTCCAACAGCATCATTACTTTCTGTGGGGTGCAGTTATTCAGACGTCTACTAATGCTTTCTCGTAAACATCATCTTTTATACAGCTAGGAACCTTTCTTATTTAAGAATGCGGTAACTACTATTCACACTACGCAATAATACATAGTAATCAAGCATCCTCAACGTAGATAACCAAGATAGTCAATGCTATGCAAACTTGGTAATCCTCTCAGAAGTTATCCTCACATACCATCCTATTCTGGTCTATTTTTGACGCAAACATTACTCTTCGCACTCAGGTAGATTAGCCAAATGGAACGCGTATTTTTGGTATATTTGCATTGTCCATTACTATTTTAAATAGTTTTTAGACTTGTCGAGTTGAAATAAATAGGTTAAGATGAAGCTGCTTAGTTGCGAAGCATGATTTTCAAACTGTGTGCACGATTGCTGGCAGCATAACTTTACACAATCTATTTTTCTGTTGGCACTCAGTTGAGAAATGATGTTTGGTTGCCAAAAAATGATCGTTTGGGCTCTACCTTCCGTCCTTCACAACTCTGAAGTTTTTGTGATAAACATGATTGATACTCTATTCATTGTTATGTTGTTTCAATATTCAGTAAGCTGTACATACACGCCAATTCGAATACAAACGTTCTACTAGTTGTGCTGCACTGAATTCTGGATTTCTAGTTCGTCTGGTTATACTGATATACGTGCGGAACTTAATTCTCACATTCTGGCGTCGCAATTCGAAGAATTAATCATGTCCGCCGAAATAGTACCATTAGATGTTAATTTGATTGTGCGAGACTTAGAGGATTATTTGAAACGGTTTGACATATTGTGTCTCACAAAATCTGATATGGATGATATGTAACTCACGGCATGTGTTGGCAAGGAGGCGTATACTTTCATAAAGAATTTATTATATTCTGAATCTCCAATCGATATTTCTTACACTGTATTGAAGGAAAACGTTCTGCAACACTTCAGACTGATTAACTTCGTAGCAGCCGAAAGAGCTAAGTTCAATATGTTGACCCGCTCTTATTCTCAGTCGGTCCGTGATTTCGTGTTACAGCTGCAGACACAGGCAGCCAAATGTGACTACGGTGCCCAATTGGAAGACCAGCTGCGGAATAGATTCATTGCTGGCATTCAACTGCCCGAACTACAGCAGAAGATGCTGCCCTGTCCGGATCAAAAATTTCAAACTATTCGGAAAATGTGTAAGCAGTGTTAAGATGTGAAGCATGTGACAAAGACTGAGGAAGCAGCGTTCTTAAACTATTCTGAAAGAAATAATTCAAGGGTGCAGACGAACAACAGATTCAAACGTCGATAGACCCTTGTGCCCCAAATCCATCAAGACTTCACTTCACAGATCGTAACTCCAATCCGATGGTTCAAACATTTGGAAAATGTGAATCTTGTGGACAAAACCATTCCAGATATTCATGCCCTCATAGACAGCGAAGTGCTTTATCTGGGGTAAAACACGACACATTCAACTTGTCTGTAAGTCCAAAAAACTGTATCACTTAACTTCCGATCCAAATACTATCTTAAAAGCATTATCTGTAGATATCTCTGCCCTTTCTCTATCTATTTTGTCTCGAAATTCGACACATAGTTTTAAAACTTTGGTATCCGCTTCTAGTCAAAAGCACGACTTCATTGTTGACACTGGTAGTGTTCAATTTATTATTCCACACTCACACCTAACGACTTTCTACTCCAGTGCTGTGATAGTGCCTACAGATGTTAGTATTCGCGGTATCACTGGCCATTCTGTACCTCTAGTTAGTAGTTGCACGACCCCTGTGAGATTACCCCAAGGTACCTCTATTGATTGTATTTTTTTGGTTTCAACCTTGGGACAATCAATTATCGGACTCAAATTTCTGCGCTCACTGCGAACCTTACTGATTTTTGTGAATGAGGATGAACTCAAGCAGCTGATTCTTAAATGTTCCAAGGCTACATGTGGTATGAGAATACCCAAGGTGAAACTCGAAGTTACAGGAGATCCTATATTTTCTAAGAGACGAATTATTCCATTTGGCTTACGCCAGCCTGTTCGTCAAGCAATAAATTCATTGTGTACGAAAATAATACTGACTCCTATTAAATCATCGAATTGGGAACTCCGATAGTTACCTCACTGAAGGCTGATGGTATTACTCCGAGAATTTCCAATGACTACCGGCTAACGCTAAGTACGCGGTTACGACAACGTTCATGCACTACGGAAGAGCCCGAAGGTGTACCGTATCTTTTATGCGGTTCAAGTTTCACGTTTCAAAAATCGATCTAAAGGATGCCTATCTTTAAATGCAACTGGAAGAAGCCTCTAGTAACTTTACCGTTATCAACACACCTTTTGAGTTATTCCGATAAAATTTCCTTCCCTTTGGTCTGGATGTTTCACCATCTGTGTTGCAATAAGTTATGGATACCATTGCAAAACATTTGGAGGGTGTGGGGACGTACCGAGATGACGTCATAATGCATGCTGATGATGAAGAAAGCCACTATATACCTGTGTTGTCTTTACCGGATCGATTATCTGAGTTCAATTTAGCTATTTATCCTGATAAATGCACTTTTGATGTCCCATCATTTTCATACCTTGATTAAATTGTGGATGGCCATCTCCTTTAGTAAAGGCACCATCATCAACCAATCTACAAGAACTGCATTCAGTTCTAAAAGCACTTCAGTATTACTCCCGTTCCATTCCTAATTTCACCAAACATGCAAGTTGCCTGTTTAATGTCATATCTGCCAATCGATTTTCTTGGTCCTCCAACCATGAAGAGACGTTGCCTGTACTGCCTGGTTATCTTCAAACTTCAGGTGTTTTGAAAGCATTTTCCGCCAAACATCATTCGACCATCATTGCTGATGCTTTCCACACTGGAGTAAGAGCAATCCTTGAACAGTGTGGTAGACCAGTGATCTGCATTTCCCCTCAACTTTCAAAAGCTGAGCGTGGATATTCTCGGACTCAACGAGCAGTACTTGCTGTATATTGGGCTGTCAAACGGCTCCATAATTATCTTCATGGATCAAATTTTGTCATTCCTGCTGATCACGATGCTTTAAAATTCTTGTATCATCCAACAAAGTCTCTGGCGAAGCGATCTGCCGCTATGGTGCAGCGGTGGAGTATTGCACCGAATTCGTATACCTATATAATTGTTCATCGTAGTGCAAAAATTATTCCGATTTCTTGTCAAGAATTCCATCATTCGACCATGAGTAAAACAATTCAGAATTTTGTTGATTCAACCACTACCAGTAAAGCGGGATGCGCTTTTTGTTGATACTAAAAGATATTTTGCTCCCAACTTTCCGCACTGCGACGTGGTTGGACGCAGCGAAAAAGACGCCAATTTTCTGCTTTTTACTGTCGCCGCTAAAGCTTGTCCGTTACTCCGGATGGTTTGTTGTGTTTTGAGGCTAGAGTTATCATTCCACCAACTCAGCGAGTGACTGTTCTCGTAGATCAGCACTATGGTTATTTGGGTGTTGACAAAATGAAATCCCTTGCAAGCTTGTCATGCTGGTGGCCAGAACTGGATGCCGATACCAAGCACACTGCTAAAAATTGAGTTAAATGTGTACATAAGATTCACAACAAGTCTTCACGGTGGTATCCGCGGCCAGTTACTCGTGAAGCATTGCAACGTGATCATGCCGACTACTGTGGTCCCCTTTTCGGCAAATACTAAGCTTTAGTTG
>NW_008751700.1:1184739-1210334 GCF_000715545.1 Opisthorchis viverrini | reverse complement strand
ATGTGGTAATTAAGTTTCGTACGTATATCGGTACAACCCGACAAACTAGAAATCCAGAATTCAACGAAGAGTGGCAACCAGCACGTATGTATTCGAATTGGCGAATATGTACAGCATATGGAATATTAAAACAAGAGAATAAGGAATAGAGCAATGAATAGAGCATCAGTCATGTTCATCACATCCGCGCTTCTATGTAAATCTCGTTTGTTGCGTACAAGTCTTGACTGTGCCAAAACCGCTTAAATTTAATTTTTCAAGGGTACTGATTTAAGACTTGCTGCAGGAATAGTGCTTCTATCAAATGGAAAACGGTTGGTCACAACTCTCGATTTGGATTATCCCTCTTGTCACCTGAAACACATTGACCAGGTTGAGTTCAATACCAGAGGTCAGTCTGTTAACGGCACTCCTGCTGTTTCAAATACTAATGAGTCCTTTGTAGATGATCTTATGGTATCCTAACAAAACGTATCTGAAGAAAACACAACCTGTGAAATGTCTGAAGTTTTCATTCCGAGAAGACGTGAAAGATTGCGGTCAAGACCACCGGTGGACTATAAACATCCACGCGCTCATTCAAGGTGTGGCGGATGTGATGAACTTGATCAATACTCTATTCGTTGCTCTATTCATTACTCTGTTGTTGTATTATTCCATATACTGTACATATACGCCAATTTGAGTAGAAGCTTGCTACTTGTTGCGCTACACTGAATCCTGGATTTCTAGTTCGTCTGGTTATACTGATATACGTGTGGAGCTAAATTCTCACAGTATTCCATACATTCATGACGTTATGTCCCCTTAAAGTCTCGTGACATATCACCAAATACCTTGGAGATGATGTATCAGATCGTTCTCAACTCTTTATGCTCGAAAGGTTGGGTTACACCAACTATCCTCACATATGCTTATTTCATTCGAATTTGGCCAAGAAATTGCACGGAAGTTTGGGCACTCAGTGAAGCAAGTGGCAGGAAATGTTTCAGGCAACTTGACCGACACTTTATTTAGTGGCCCCCATCGCTCACCGTCATCCTTTGGGTTTTGCATGACTGTAGGGGCAATGGCATGAAGTAAGATACCCTTTGTCTACGGATGTAACAGCCCAGCTGAGTCTAGGCTTGGTGGGACGAGTCTTTCTCTGGTTACTATGTGCTCACTCTTAAGTTAAATGTTTTTGAGAGGAGATTATATCACATGGAGCTTAGTAATCGTTGGTTGTGCACTGAAAATCTATACAGGCCTCACCTTTGCTGTGCGACTGAAGATAGTCAGGCTTGGGTTAAATACAAAGGAACCTAAGCTGCCCTCGTCTGAATATGAATTACATATATAGGATTTTCAGGGAATCGTTCGTTCGGCTGGTGAACAAGGGGACACTTTGTCTAGCATCTCGCCAAACACAGATAGTGAGTAAACTTCCAGGAAACGTCACACCTTCAGCCAGGGCCCCACCAACGTCTGACCCGAGGTACCAGTGCTTACTTACCTCCTGGGTTAGTATGTATGTGTGCTTAGCCACTCTGAGCCGTACTTTTGGCATACGAAGTGAGAGTATGTCAGTATGATGGACAGCATCCAACTGGAAAATGTCTTACTTTACGTTTGACGTCAAAGTATTCTGTAACAGACACGTTCGAGATCTGATTTGTTTTCAGTTTGAATAGCAATGCTCTTGCTAGTTCGTTTCTCTGGGATCTAAATTTTAGATTCTTTCAAACCCTCCTCCTCAAGACGAACCTCTGGAATCCTGTAGACGACAGACCAACCAGCTCCTTTATCAAACAGCCAACTTTATCCTTTTCTGGAAAATGCAACATAAGCAGAATGCGACGATCATCTACCTTGTTGGTCGAGTAGCCCGTGATAAAGTGGTTTGATATCAATAAGTAGTTTACGAAATTCCTCTTCTGTGTCATCTATTGTGTGGTCGACCGCGGTAACTAGGCTCATGTTTGTAAAAGTGACTATCATACATTGAGGGTCAGTTCAGTGTGAATTTGACCAGGATGAGCCATCGGGCGGGATGAGGAAACCCAAGGGTTTATCTCTCACTAGGTCATCACTTCTGGTCCGCTAAAGGATGAAGTATATGGCATTTCCGGCCATTGTTCGAAACTAAATGCTCTTCATTACCCATACGAAAGCCGGATAGGTCCATTACCCCCACAACGCCACGTGTGGCCCACGTGCACGTCAACGTCTACTGATCCGTATTCATCCCATATGGCCGCCCAGCTACTCTTCTACTCCTAAACTGCGAAGGACTGCATGCTCATTGTCGTGGTGCAACAACGCAGTGAGTGCAGAAGAGAGGTTAGTTTCCGACAAGGTCGGTCAGGTAGGAAGTAGGGAGATGGGAGCACAAGAAACGGGTGGATCGGGTGAGTGATCACATGGGACATGTGGATGGCTGGTGAACTGGTTGAAGTGAGTTGCTTGACCTGAATGGGGGCAGGATTGTCCACTACTAAGTCAAATAATTCGTATGGACTGGGGAGCACGAGATCGTTCTCTTTGATAACCCTGAGGGGTCAGCCTTTGACGGTGGAGGGGAGCGTTTTACTAACCTTGCCCTGCATTCATGTAGGTGTAGGTTTGACCATTACTGTTAATGCCTCAGTTGGCATGTGCCCCAAATTTGTGAAATTAGCCTAATATTATCATATTGTTGCGTTGAGGAGGGAAGGGTACGTGATGTTGGCAGACATGGCGTCATCTTCGCGGATTGATAAATAGGATCGAGGCTTCCACTCAGTTTTCCTCAGTAGTGTTGTTCATGTCGTTCAGTGGTTGCCGTTCTCTTTGTTCTCAGCGGGGTGCAGTAGGCTTGCCAGCACTCGCATACGAGTGTCTTATAGCGCTTTGAGCTGTGTTGCCGGATGGACCGTGGACAACCGTCGGAGGAAGGTTATTCCACGCAGCAGCCACCCGGAATGAGGGAAAAGTTTGCACAATGCAAGTGTGCGCCCTGAGCTTGAAAACCTTACCATGCCCACGACATGTGTCACCTGTCAGGGAATCGTTCGTTCGGCTGGTGAACAAGGGGACACTTTGTCTAGCATCTCGCCAAACACAGATAGTGAGTAAACTTCCAGGAAACGTCACACCTTCAGCCAGGGCCCCACCAACGTCTGACCCGAGGTACCAGTGCTTACTTACCTCCTGGGTTAGTATGTATGTGTGCTTAGCCACTCTGAGCCGTACTTTTGGCATACGAAGTGAGAGTATGTCAGTATGATGGACAGCATCCAACTGGAAAATGTCTTACTTTACGTTTGACGTCAAAGTATTCTGTAACAGACACGTTCGAGATCTGATTTGTTTTCAGTTTGAATAGCAATGCTCTTGCTAGTTCGTTTCTCTGGGATCTAAATTTTAGATTCTTTCAAACCCTCCTCCTCAAGACGAACCTCTGGAATCCTGTAGACGACAGACCAACCAGCTCCTTTATCAAACAGCCAACTTTATCCTTTTCTGGAAAATGCAACATAAGCAGAATGCGACGATCATCTACCTTGTTGGTCGAGTAGCCCGTGATAAAGTGGTTTGATATCAATAAGTAGTTTACGAAATTCCTCTTCTGTGTCATCTATTGTGTGGTCGACCGCGGTAACTAGGCTCATGTTTGTAAAAGTGACTATCATACATTGAGGGTCAGTTCAGTGTGAATTTGACCAGGATGAGCCATCGGGCGGGATGAGGAAACCCAAGGGTTTATCTCTCACTAGGTCATCACTTCTGGTCCGCTAAAGGATGAAGTATATGGCATTTCCGGCCATTGTTCGAAACTAAATGCTCTTCATTACCCATACGAAAGCCGGATAGGTCCATTACCCCCACAACGCCACGTGTGGCCCACGTGCACGTCAACGTCTACTGATCCGTATTCATCCCATATGGCCGCGCCAGCTACTCTTCTACTCCTAAACTGCGAAGGACTGCATGCTCATTGTCGTGGTGCAACAACGCAGTGAGTGCAGAAGAGAGGTTAGTTTCCGACAAGGTCGGTCAGGTAGGAAGTAGGGAGATGGGAGCACAAGAAACGGGTGGATCGGGTGAGTGATCACATGGGACATGTGGATGGCTGGTGAACTGGTTGAAGTGAGTTGCTTGACCTGAATGGGGGCAGGATTGTCCACTACTAAGTCAAATAATTCGTATGGACTGGGGAGCACGAGATCGTTCTCTTTGATAACCCTGGGGGTTCAGCCTTTGACGGTGGAGGGGAGCGTTTTACTAACCTTGCCCTGCATTCATGTAGGTGTAGGTTTGACCATTACTGTTATGCCTCAGTTTGGCATGTGCCCCAAATTTGTGAAATTAGCCTAATATTATCATATTGTTGCGTTGAGGAGGGAAGGGTACGTGATGTTGGCAGACATGGCGTCATCTTCGCGGATTGATAAATAGGATCGAGGCTTCCACTCAGTTTTCCTCAGTAGTGTTGTTCATGTCGTTCAGTGGTTGCCGTTCTCTTTGTTCTCAGCGGGGTGCAGTAGGCTTGCCAGCACTCGCATACGAGTGTCTTATAGCGCTTTGAGCTGTGTTGCCGGATGGACCGTGGACAACCGTCGGAGGAAGGTTATTCCACGCAGCAGCCACCCGGAATGAGGGAAAAGTTTGCACAATGCAAGTGTGCGCCCTGAGCTTGAAAACCTTACCATGCCCACGACATGTGTCACCTGGGTCGACGGTGAAAAACCTGTTGACCAAACCTCGTTCAAACAGGGTATAAGTAAGAATTAGGTCTCTTCGGAGGCGACTATCAGGAGGGAGAAAGAGCTGAAGCAACACGAGATGCTTATATTAGACCGGTAAACATTTTCGTAACGGCCTGATGGACACGCTCATTGTTATTTCACGGAGGCGACTATACTCCAGGAGAAAGAGCTGAAGCAACACGAGATGCTTATATTAGACCGGTAAACATTTTCGTAACGGCCTGATGGACACGCTCATTGAGGGTTATTTCACTGTGCCTTTGAGTGGAAAACTTGGTTAGTGAAAAGGTGTGCAACCAGAGAGGTTACCAAATTTATTAGCTCTACGTCGAGGCTCTAAAGGTACCTCTGTGGCACACTTATCTCCTTCCTGTCTTGGTGGTTCTAAGAACTGTCTTCATTTGCAGACCGGATGGACCGTGGACAACCGTCGGAGGAAGGTTATTCCACGCAGCAGCCACCCGGAATGAGGGAAAAGTTTGCACAATGCAAGTGTGCGCCCTGAGCTTGAAAACCTTACCATGCCCACGACATGTGTCACCTGGGTCGACGGTGAAAAACCTGTTGACCAAACCTCGTTCAAACAGGGTATAAGTAAGAATTAGGTCTCTTCGGAGGCGACTATACTCCAGGAGAAAGAGCTGAAGCAACACGAGATGCTTATATTAGACCGGTAAACATTTTCGTAACGGCCTGATGGACACGCTCATTGAGGGTTATTTCACTGTGCCTTTGAGTGGAAAACTTGGTTAGTGAAAAGGTGTGCAACCAGAGAGGTTACCAAATTTATTAGCTCTACGTCGAGGCTCTAAAGGTACCTCTGTGGCACACTTATCTCCTTCCTGTCTTGGTGGTTCTAAGAACTGTCTTTCATTTGCAGAGTTTTCTTCCCCCCTTGGGATTCCGGTTTACACGGGGCTTTCAGCTTAGCTTTGCCCCTCGTGGGCAAGAATTTCGACCGCTGCTACTTGTAGCTTGTTCACTATCGCATTTTTGGTGACTAGATTTGCTGCTCCAGAAATTGGGGCGAGCATACGTCTGTTTGTTTTCTCCGGCAATTTGGCGTGGTATTATCTATGGTGTCTTCTGAGACACTGAGTGTTGGATGGCAAAATCAGGAAGTATTTTTGGTGGCGCTCTCATGAGGCTCGTTTTCACGGAAGACAGCATCTAGAAGCTAGCAATCGGCTTCCTGAATTGGCGTGGTCTATGTGGCTTGTTTGCCCGTAGTCGCTTCTCCTTTATGTTTGTGTAAACTCACGAGTTGCCCACGACTAGCGTGACCGATTGGGTAAACGGTGGATTATTCGGTTCGCTGTTGCCAGGTTTGTGGCTCTCGCTGTCGGGGTCCTAGGTAACGGTTATGTTCGCAAATGAGCAGGCCAATTTTAATCGAGTGGTGCTGAACACTGCCAGTTTAACAATCTCAGTGAGTGCGGGGTCCTTGCATCATCCCCCGATGTTCAGGCCAGTGCTTGTGGTTGATATTTTAGAGGTAGCTGCCGCTTGTCTCCACCACCAGCTTAATCCAGCTGGGAAGTTGTGAGTTTGGTATGGAATTCACTGTTTCACCTTCATCGTCTGTCACGGCAATAATAGACGATCACACCACGTACATTGTGCGAAGCGTGCACGTGAGGCTTGTCTCCTCCCGAGTATCGCAACCTTATGTAGTCAAAAGGTATGCGGCGGTTGAGAAGAAACTGTAATTCGGAGTCACGGCCGGTTACGTCATCGCGCTTTCAGGAGAACAAAGGGTCATAGTTAAAATCGGTTTGGCCATAAGTTTGGGGTTGGCTGAACTGATGCCAAACGGGAGCCTGGTTCACATCCCTCCTTCAAAATACTGTGGCTCCGCTTTAGCGCGTCTAGGGGACGATCCTCTGATATACGCTCGATCGTTGGGTAGGCCTCTTGAACGCTGAACGTTCAGTCCAAGATCTGTACGGCAAATAGGGAGAAAGTGTGATTAGTTGCCCGAGTGTTCGCTTGCTTCCCTTTTAGCATAAAGCGATTCGAGTTCAACGTTTTTGCATCGGGTTCGATCTAGGCCTTCTGCATTGACTAATCTACCTGCGGGTTTACATAGCTGACTGCTGCCCTGAATTATCTTGCTGTACTCCACATAATATACGTAACTCTGGATGTTCACTCCCACTGTCGACATGTCGAACTGTATTTGGACAAAACTTTGCCTTTATTTTGAACTATGTAACAAGCTCGCTTCCCATATCCGTACTACCTCATCTCACGTAGGCTTTCGAAAGGCCCTCGATTCTTTTCTTTCTATTGAGGGAGCTGAGCGCCTTTTCGCGCCTCAGCTTGCACTAGACACTTTTTGAAATAGGCCCTAAGCCCTTTTAATCTGCTCACTCACCCTGACTGTCCTGTTACTAGGTTCAACTCAGTTGCCGTTATATAACACTACCCCACGAATGTATTTCCTCGAAAAGAGTTCACCGGAAATTTTTAACTCTCCACCGCGGGCACTGGTTGCAGTTTGAGCTGCTTGTCTGATCAAAGGTTGCCCGATCGTGCGCAAAGCTTCTCCGAAATGATGGTAATGTCCTACGCAGTGTCCAACTGCAGATGGACTGCATGGCCATTTACGGTAACTTTCAGATACTTCCGGTTACCTGGCGTGTTGATCTGGAAAGTAGCCAGCAAACTGAGAGACGAGCCAACAGGGTCCTAGCACTTGCACTTACCAAACTGAAACCCAAGCATTATTCTGCAAGTGCGACAGCCACCCTCCCAAGTGTTCTTATTTATAACTTACCGCTTTATCTATCTCTCATGCAGACGTTCAATTCCGGCGAATACATCTTCCGCTCTCTGAATTGCAGAGAATATCTAGTGCCTTCCATCGAAATTGTCATTAAGCCCGTCTCCACAGACTTGGTTGCATTTCCTTCCTCCTGCCTTAAGCTTTTGTACCCAGCCAAATTAATCCTAGTTCCTCAAGTCTGGCCCCATCCCTGAGTAACTCTGTCAGCTCTATTTAATGTCTGGTGCTTTGCTTTGACTAGGTTTAACTAACCTCAGCCAAAATGAAACCTAAGTTCCTCGCTGTTCTGAACCATTCTGCATCCCCTGAACACGCACAGCGCACATACCAAATGGTGGGTCTGAAGATGCACCATGAGTAAAATACTTGTTTGGCCCCACAGCCCAATCATCAACACAACACTTGCGCGCCTCTGCTTGACAGAGTGGTTCACACCAATGCTTTGTCTTCGTTTAGCCATAGTACACAGACTCTGAAAATCTCCATTCCACCCATATTGCTCAAACGCCATTTGATGTTTCATCTGCTCCCGCAACTTGTCTCTTCCAATGGCTGTTTGCTGTTTGCTAGTTTTAAATGACTGAGCTGTTTTGCTGTCCTGGCTTTCCTCCCGACCGGATGAAACATCTGGTAGCTGAAGTTATTTATTAATGCACAAACCGCACTTATGACTGCTTGGACGGTTTTCCACCTTGCAGATCTGGTAGTATGCACGAGGGATGAAAACCTCGTTTGGTGGATGGGTACGCCCTACAGAGAGGGTCACCCTGTTACGTTGCACCAAGGTGTGTTCGTATACTTGCCACCCCGCTAGTAGCACCGGTGTACCGCCCATCGCCGGTGGTTCTGAGCCTGGCCTTTAATTCAGGAAAACCAAAAACAGAGCAGCGTTGCTCCTTGGCTGTAGCTGGATTGACCTTGTTCCGGTTGTCACTTGTCCCACAACACCAAGAAATACAAGCGGACGACAGCTGTCCTCCCGTTTGTTGTAAAAAAAATAAATAAAAAAAACACTTATGCATGAGGTAGGTTGAGTGTACCGTGTGAGCCTCACGGCTAACGTCGACGTGCAAGGAGTTGCCACTTGCGTCTTAGTGGGGTCACACCACCCCTAGCCCACTTCATCGTCCAAACATTGCACTCACGTTCTTCCCTCTTCTTATCTAGAGCGATAATATGCACAAAATGCTAATAACTTATCATTTCCTGATTACAAACAGTCACAGATAGCAATTATTGGCTGAGTGTTTGCAGTGCACCATTCGCCTTCTGGAGTTGACAGCAGTGACTAGACGTCTGATCATCCTTAATCTTACTTTTCTGCTAGGTTGACGCATTAGAACTCAGTTGAGTTACGACTATTATCAATTATGTGAGAAGCTGCTGATCGTCCGGTTTTTACTTATCTGTCGACACTGTTCACACTAACCTTTTTTTCTGCATAACGAGAACCCTATCATGATGCTCTGCTGAGTCAAAAACTACCACCCGTTCTCAACTAGTCCAACAGCTAGCCTCCCTGCTAGCTAACTCGACGACAAAGTTTTCACTTTCCTAAAACTAGACACCTACTCTGGCCCTACTAATACTTGGCTTCTAGATCAGCAAACGTATTCACCTTTCTTGGGTCCATTTAGCTTGATGACATCCCAATTTAGATTCCTTTCTATTGACGCCGTTTTATTTTATGGCTCTAACACGCCACGCGCTACTGCTTTCATTCTTTTTTCTCGTTGCCCATCTTTCCTAGCTTCAAACCTCGACTGCAGTTCCCCAAACGCCCGTGGAGCTGTTTTTCATTCAAACTAGCTGGCGTCTGGTCTACAATCACACGGTCCTCCAACGAAAGAGAAATTATCCATGAACCTACATCTGCGTGACTCTATGTGTCAATCTCCGTCTCACCCAGAACCAGCTGCAACGTAATTGCGCATCCCTTCTCCGATCGCGGTACCCTTGGCGGCTGTTACGGGGCTGTCGATAAACCGACGCATGTCAGTCCGATGATGGCATGGCACCGTCATACCCAGTGAGCTGGCACTCCCGCAACTATTTTCTCCAGAATCTCGACCACAACCCCTCGCCCACTGAAGCCTGTAGTCACAAATACGAGCAAAGTTCTCACCCGGCCCCGTCTCTGGGATGAGCTCTTCCATACCCGATGAATTTTCGCTGCAATTGCTGCTTGCCACCTCCGCAAGTTCAAATCTGTATACCCTGTTCCGGTCGACCTATGTATTGGCAACTTCCCCACATCCAAACTATCCCCTGCACCTGACTTTCACCACAGCAGTCTGCCTAGTTTCAGATTGAACAACATTTTTGAGACAAAACTTGCCATGTGCTCCCCCAGTTAAGTTACGTCTCTTATCAATTATGTGAGAAGATGCTGGTCGTCCGATTTTTACTTATCTACCGACACTGTTCACACTAACCCTTATTTCTGCACAACGAGAACCCTATGTCATGATGCTTTGCTAAGCCACAAACTACCACCCGTTCTCAACTAGTCCAACAGCTAGCCTCCCTGCTAGCTAACTCGACGACAAAGTTTTCACTTTCCTAAAACTAGACACCTACTCTGGCCCTACTAATACTTGGCTTCTAGATCAGCAAACGTATTCACCTTTCTTGGGTCCATTTAGCTTGATGACATCCCAATTTAGATTCCTTTCTATTGACGCCGTTTTATTTTATGGCTCTAACACGCCACGCGCTACTGCTTTCATTCTTTTTTCTCGTTGCCCATCTTTCCTAGCTTCAAACCTCGACTGCAGTTCCCCAAACGCCCGTGGAGCTGTTTTTCATTCAAACTAGCTGGCGTCTGGTCTACAATCACACGGTCCTCCAACGAAAGAGAAATTATCCATGAACCTACATCTGCGTGACTCTATGTGTCAATCTCCGTCTCACCCAGAACCAGCTGCAACGTAATTGCGCATCCCTTCTCCGATCGCGGTACCCTTGGCGGCTGTTACGGGGCTGTCGATAAACCGACGCATGTCAGTCCGATGATGGCATGGCACCGTCATACCCAGTGAGCTGGCACTCCCGCAACTATTTTCTCCAGAATCTCGACCACAACCCCTCGCCCACTGAAGCCTGTAGTCACAAATACGAGCAAAGTTCTCACCCGGCCCCGTCTCTGGGATGAGCTCTTCCATACCCGATGAATTTTCGCTGCAATTGCTGCTTGCCACCTCCGCAAGTTCAAATCTGTATACCCTGTTCCGGTCGACCTATGTATTGGCAACTTCCCCACATCCAAACTATCCCCTGCACCTGACTTTCACCACAGCAGTCTGCCTAGTTTCAGATTGAACAACATTTTTGAGACAAAACTTGCCATGTGCTCCCAATTTGAATTATCTCATATCCATCTTTAGTTTTGCTCGTTGCGACTCCGGCCATTTACCTCATCACCACCCAAGGTCACTCATGGCCAGCCATGGTTTTCAGCTTCAGTTCATGTCAGCTGGCTGTCTTCGAACTGATCGTACCTCATGCCCATCGTTCCCAGCAAGTCGGATATTCCCCACTGTTTATGACATTGTCCTCTTTTCCGCAATCCGCGCCCCAGTCGAATCCCCAAGTCATGCTTCATTCTGACTGTAAACCTATGATCATGGCAGACGGTATGCCACCCACTAGTTGGGAATAAACATTATTATTATTATTATTATTAGAACACTACCTGAGAGTGACCGTACCTGCTTCGTTGGCGTGATATTCTTGGAGAACGACCAACAGATGAGAAGGCTGCGCTCTCTCGTGTACATTTCCGCTGGAGACAACACGTTGGTCTTTATTGCCGCATCAGAAAACTGGACGAACCTCTTCAAAGCCAGCGTACCAAGGACGGATAGCGCAAGGTACTCGTTTAGCGAGAAACGTTCGTTATATGCTTTCGTTAATTTAGTTGTGTTGTTTGTGTTTGTGTCTTTCAGAGCTTTAGACATAAGTGCCAGTTTTGCGCTAAATATCCTGAATAAAGAGGATGCTTTACACCGGTATTTCCGCTCTAGCAGTGGGGAGTTGCCTTTGCTTTTGATGACTCCGTTTTCAGTCACGGACAGTGGCAGGTGGCGCTGGGTTGCGGGAGTTAGCCTGTTGGCTTACATGGTCATAATGTAGACCCGTGCATCAAAGGTGGCAACGTGTCTTACGTTCGATAGACACCCATTTCACCCACGTCTCTTGTGTTTCACCGATGGCTGTGGAGAGCAGTCTGTATTGATTCGGGCATGGTTGAGATTGGGTGCACCGCAAATTTGAATGCAAACTGACAGATGTTATCATGCACGGGTGACAAAATACAAAAAAGACACATGTAGAACGACTGAACGGTGGGAGAATTCTTTCACAAATTTACCCAATGGAATAAGGAAACCGATTTCGAGCGTGCACTGCGTTGATCAGGTACCACGAATTAACGTTGGATACACAGGCAGTTGGGGCTTTTGGAACCGCTGTGCCTTCTCACGCCTCCAAGGTAGCGATTTTGCACGCTCAGCTGAGACACAGTAGAGTTTGCTTCGCGTTAGGCCTAGAGTTTTATTTCATGTGCTGTGCGATTTTGCAGGAAAGGGCGTTGATACGGAATGACGGATTTGTCTCAAGAGATAGTGAGTCAGTTTGACGAAAAAGGGATTGCTCAGGTGTGTTTACTTGTGGTTGGTCAGATGGTAGTTGAGCTGTTCGCCGAGCTTGACAATTGGCTTACAAACGTTTCGTCCCCAGTCGAGGAGACATTGTCAGTGCGCAGTTGAATGGGTGCTTCCCCCGTGCCTAGCTGATTTTATGTAGTTTTCGAAGAGTATCTAAGATCGGGCCATGTGATTGGCCGCTTGGTATATAACTCATGTTGCAACAGACATCAGCCTGTTAGCTGTGGCATCGAAGGTGCTCTCTGGCCTTATCCTTCGAAGGTTGACTGAACAAAGGGAGAGGCAGATCCGTGAAAACCAAGCTTGGTTCCGTCCTGCAAGAGGTTGCATCGATCATATCTTCATCCTCCGAAGATTCTGGGACAGCGACACTGCTTCCAGCAACCAAAAATGGTTGTTTTTCTTGATTTGAAAGCTGCCTTTGACTCTGTGGACCGCCAAGCACTATTACAGTGTCTGTGGAGCAAAGGTGCCCTCCATAAATTCTTGGCCCTCATTGAGTCGCTGTACGCCAACTCCTGCGGCTGTGTAAATGTCTACGGGAAGCTTTCTCCTGAGTTCACCACATCAAGTGGTGTCCGACAGGGTTGTCCTCTTTCCCCTTTTATAAATAATTTTGCCTCGCGGTTTGGTATGCGCTTCACACCTGCAAAGTGTAAAGTGCTACTGCAAGACTGGGTGGGCTCGAACCCTAGCCTCGTGCTTGCGGATAAACCGATTGAGGTAGTAGACAAATTCGTTTACCTGGGCAGTTGTATCAGTCCCGGTGGCCTCACGAAAGATGAAATTTCCATCCAGATTGGGAAGGCCAGAGTAGCTTTTGCGAACCTACGTCACCTGTGGTGTAGGCGTGACATCAGCCTCTCTGTGAGTTGTCGAGATTACAGTGCTGCGGTGCGCTCCGTATTACTATATGGATCGGAAACCTGGTCGCTGCGCGCTGAGGACGTCAAAAGACTTTCAGTGTTTGACCATCGATGTCTTTGGAGCATTGCCCGAATCTGGTGGGAACTCCGGATCAGCAATGCTGATGTACGTCGAATGGTATTCGGGAGAAATAACTCACCCTCGGTAGATGAACTGATCACACTGCACAGGTTGCGCTGGCTTGGCCATGTGCTGCGTATGCCAGTCGACCGACTTCCTAGAAGGGCTCTCTTCACACAACCACGTGAAGGTTGAAAGAGAGCCAGAAGCGGTCAAACAATGACTTGGCAGCGAAGTATGAAAGCTGTAATATGCACGCTATGGAAGCACCAGGGGACAGTGTTTCTCCGAAGGCAGGTGTTCACGACAATTTTTGTGGATGGAAAACAGAAACAAAGCTCATGAACCAAAGCCCAGTATGCAAGGTTGTACATCACTAATACTTACATATGAATCAATCCGAATGACAGACGCTGTATACTACACTGGCCTCCTTTTTGATGAACATCGTCCCCGGTGTACCATGGCCTACGTGAACCGGCCGGTTCGAATGGTGTGGTGCGTTAAGCAGGTGAGCGTGCGCAGGGGTTGTTGTATCTGGGGCTGCGTCTACCGTGTGTGAGTGAGCAACTTGCTAGCTCTGAGGCCTGTATGCACATATGTAGAGCCAGGATCTTTGTGGTAGTTCTACTCTGTGTGTGGTAACCATCCTGGCGTGGTCGCCAATTATGTAATATGCATGCTATGGAAGCACCAGGGGACAGTGTTTCTCCGAAGGCAGGTGTTCACGACAATTTCTGTGGATGGAAAACAGAAGCAAAGCTCATGAACCAAAGCCCAGTAAGCAAGGTTGTACATCACCAATACTTACATATGAATCGATCAAAATGACAGAGGCCGTATACTACAAAAGCCATTACCAGCAAACTCAGCTGCGCTGGTCATTGACGTCTTCCTGGATGGGGACCCCAAGACGGGCCACATCAATGGCTAAAGACATTATCAGATATGGCGCAGTCGCGCCTTCAATGGCCCTCGTGCATCCAAGCGATTGCCTTCAATTCATAGCTCCTTTTCCAATCTCCGCCCCCACTTGGCAACCTACTGACAGTGCTGGATTTATGCACCAATTTACCATCTCGCGCCTGCAATGCGCAGCCACATACCCCCCTCAAATCATCGGTGAACGAAACTGCTTAGTTACAACCACTGTAAGACTAATACGCGGTTATTACAGCTGACAATGATGATGATGATGATTATGAACAGATCAACTGCCATCTGGTCAACCACCAGTAAACACACCCGAGCTACCTTTATTTCAACAAATTGACAACAAATTCGAGCGTCGCACGCTCAACACAGCTCGTCGATGAGGGACTTTCGCCTACCGTCAACCGCCGCATGACAACAGCAACGCTTTCTCCGGGAATGTCCACGAA
The DNA here is from genome assembly GCF_000715545.1 of Opisthorchis viverrini. Taxonomy (NCBI): domain Eukaryota; kingdom Metazoa; phylum Platyhelminthes; class Trematoda; order Opisthorchiida; family Opisthorchiidae; genus Opisthorchis; species Opisthorchis viverrini. The sequence continues at coordinate 1,195,780 of NW_008751700.1, read as the reverse complement.
AATATATTCTTTCCCGTAGTGTAACCTAAAGACTACCACTGAATCATTTACAGGCTTGGATGTTGTCCAGATAGCGTGGTAGGTGAATGGTCCGGCTGAGGATCACGGATGCACACAATCACATTAGAAGGTACGAGAGAATGGTCAGCGAACATGAGGCAGCCTGTCTCTTAATATTGGGACCCGACCTTACACAACAACTCAACACTGCAATAGAGCCAAGAGTCACAGCCCCCAGTAAAACAAGAAAACCGGTCTCAAAAACGAACTCGCTAGTCTAACCGAGAAAAGCAGGAAAAGCACAATGTTTAGATGAAGAACTGCTCCAAAAGGAGTAGAAAAGAAGTTTTTAATAAGAGTACTCAATTTTAACTCCAAGGATGCCACAAAGCTAGAATACCTAGCTAGTCCAAAGGCAGCTATGAAGTTCATGCAAATTGATGAGGACGCTCAGGAACATCGGCAAACCGTAGTCCCAGCCATTACACGCAACACAGCGTTCAGGACCCTATCAAGCAAAGAAAAAGAAGTAATGAACAAACTTGATATAGACGAGACAACCGTCATCCTACCGGCCGACAAGAGAAGCCAGACAGTCATCATGAACGAATGAGACCCCATCAATAATGCGACCCACTCGTCAAATGACTCTAGCCTGAGTTGCTCCACAAAATTCTGCATAACTTCCTGCCGTTGCTCTCTCCCAGCTGACGCTTTCAAAATTAATGGAAATCCTATCGCCTTTTTCATGGAGATCAAAGATCTCTGACATCAGACCGCTTCTGGAATACGCCAACCAAGCTGTTCACTCAGGACGCACGAAAGACTTCACCCTCATTGAGCGTGTCCAGCGGGCCGCTATGAGAATGGCTGCCGGCCTCAAATCCATGGACTACAAAACGCGTCTCGCGATGCTTGATCTCTTTCCTTTAGAATAACATAGCCTCCGAGGGGACCTAGTTCTTACTCATGCCCTTTTTGAACATAGCTTGACAAACAGGTTTTTCACCGTTGACCCAGCAAACGCACGGCGGGGACATAGTAAGAAACTTTTCAAGCTCAAAGCACACACATTCATTAGACAAATTTTTTTCTCATTTCGGGTAGTAGCTACGTGGAATGACCTTCCTCCGACGGTTGTCCACGCTCCTTCTAGAGCCCAGTATAAAGCACTATTAGACATTCATTTATGCGATTCCTCGCGCTGGCAATCATGCCGCCCCGCGCTGAGAACATAAAGAGCAATGCTACACCCTTTTTTCATTTGTGCCTTTCAGGTGAACGACAGTCACTGACCGACAAGAACAAAAGCGACCCGGGAAACTTGGGCAAAAGCCTCGATCCTGTGTATCAATCCGTGAATCCGTAAATAATCACTGGATTGTTCGAAACCTGAAATAGCATGCAAATTCTTTAGAAGATCGTGCCGTTCTGCGTTGAGTCAGCTGGATGACAAGCACACCCAACGCTGGACAAATAGAGCGAACGCTCACAACTTTACTGGCAATCACGGAATACGTGATTTCTGGACGCTACGGATTCCAACGCGTAAATAACCCTTACTTCCAACACATCTGACTCGTGCTTGATGTTTGACGTATGCAAATATATTTGTGCTAGAAAATTATAAAATCCACCTGATATTTCGACGTCGTTTGGAACGAACGCTGAACATGTTCTTGACTTTCTAACCTTGCGGATGATCTTCCCTTCTTTCTTCGCATCAACGAAACCTAGGAAGCCGTTTTTCGCGTCAAGACCCGTGGCGCTCGATTTGGAATCTCAGTTTCAAGATGGCGGATGACGCCGAGCTCGACCTTCTTAATCACAAACTCCAGCTTCAACAAGTGATTGATAGTTCATTTATTCATTTTTGTTAGGTCGAAGCTGCTCTAGAGCTAGACAAGGATAATGAGGAGCTGAAGATTCTTAAAAGAGACCTAGAAGAAGTCATCAAGCTGTCGCTTGAGTTGTTAGGGAAGACGGCAGACACTAATGAGATCGATTGGAAAGTTGGTGACCAGTGCATGGCAATGTGCTCGCGGGATAAACTGTAATTACTTTCTCTCATGTGACACTGCTCTTTAGTTATTACAAGGCGACCATTCTCGAATTTTTGGGCGAAACTAGTTGTGTAGTGAACTTCGAGACGTATGATACGACAGACGTGTGCCAGGTAAGATATACTCATTCTCGTGTCCTTTTTTATAAGCGTTATGTTTGCCCTTGCATGGTTCTCGATCTGCCATAAGCATATGCGGAGTGCGTTTCAATGCATTCCACACATTATCAAGACAGCCTGTGACGCACCTGACTCATTTTCGCGTTTATTTTGTAATGGAATGCTCGATAACATCCAATACTGTCTTGCTTGGACTAGGGTAATCCATTTAATCTTCCTGCCTGGCGTATATCCGTTTGTCGCGCGGACAGGTTGGAAAGTGCCGAGAGCTGAATAACAGTGCTCAGGGGTGGATCTGAACGGCGAGTAGGAGATCGGCGTTTTGAGTCCACTCCTGGGCATGTTTTTCCATATTGTGCGTGCTTGAATTTCTCAATTACCGAACGACGGTCAATCAAAACTACTGCGTTTGAGGTATCTGGGCGATGCCGTTGCTCGAGTGGTCATGGGAGCGTATGTAAAATATTACCTGCTCCTCTTACATTGAAGCGGATTACGTAGAAAGGGGAGTCCATGCTAAAGGACAAAACGTCCAACATGTAAAATGCACGTGTAAACGTGAAGTGGACGAAACGTGTTAGTTGCAAGTCATACGGGTTTAGAACACAGGGATGAAAGGTGTTATTAAGTAGTTCGACTTCGCAGTGAGGGTCGAAGGTTGATGTGAATGGCCTGCGGTGAACGGACAGAAGGTACAGCTGAAAGACTGAGGGACGAGAACGAAAGACGACTTCCCAAGAGCACCTTCAGTGACGCAAGACGGAAGAGGCCACGCTCATACTGAACGTTTGATGGTTGTCAGAAATGGTGTGACAGTGAAGCACATACGTCTGGTCTCAGCAAAATTTAATAGGAAGACGTTATCTCGACATGTGATTCATTTGGAATTGACGGGAAATGGAGCAGAGTTTTTGTAGAATCCAAGTAGGATACCAGGTTTACTAGAGGTGCGTTTAAGGGCAATCGGCTTTGGTGAACCTACAGAGGTTTCTGTTTGCCCAGTAAGAGTATCCTCAATCAGGTCCAGTTGAAATTACAGGGGGCAAGGTAGCCCAATGGATAAATCACCTGACTGGTAGGTCGGTTGTCAATGTTTTGAGTCCACCCTCGAGCATCTTTTCACTCATCACACATACTTGGATTATAATTTGGAGGTATCTGAAGCCTGTGTAGGTTTGTTGGCTTCTGTCGACGATTGGATAGTCTGGTCTTCACCATTAGTTTACACAAGCTATGTGATGTATGCCCCTCATATGACATGAACTCTTGCATGGAGCATTCGCCTGAGGGGCAAGAATGTATGTTTATCTCTGCCATTCTGCAATACAAGGAAGTAATAATAATCGTTAATCTGCTGAATCTATTCGGTGCCATGACACCCACGAGGGCCAAGATACTGCCAGGTTGCCAAAGTCTAGACCGGAATAGCCGAGATACGGAAATCGTGTTCGAAACATGAACCTTCCAACCAGGAAGTTTGCGCCCTAACCACTGAGCTACCTCAAGCTGGGGAGTTGTATTGCCGTATTATTGCACACAAAAACTACTCAGGTAGGTCTGTGGTGAGGGTTCGTTAGCGAAGAGGGGTTATCGAACTGGAGAAATCGGGAATGTTACCCCTGAACGGATAGCCGTACTTGTCATCGACTGGGTTCGTGATTTGTATTAATGACTCAGAACACCTGTTTCAGGTGTCGACGTTAGTGAACGCTGAATACACAGTTGAGTTAATCACAGTACTGATACAGTGCCTGCAGTCCACACCCGGGCTCAAAAGATCCTAAGGTTGAAAGCACTAGCTTTTTTACCGAAAGCCCTTTGAGGCCTGCGCATCCTGGCGGTATCAGTTCTGGTGCTTTCTGTTTGCATAACAGCTGTGCGGACGGAGAATACTGAGTATGTGTCACCATTTGGTTGAACACATATTCAGGGACGCACCACAGTCGTTCTTTAAATCGAAACCATTTGTAAACATCTGGTCCAAAAGGGGACTTTCTGCCGCAAAACTCCTAAAATCTGGATTCGCTCTTGCTGATATTTCTTTCCAACTAGATTTTGGATATTGATAACCAGTATTCAACCGACCCACTCTTAATTTCAGTTTCAGCCTCGTGGATTCCTCGGTTTGGAGAGTGCTTTGTTACTGCATTCATCAGTTGGAGGTCAATAATTCAAGTCTGTTGGCACGTCTTTTAGCTATATTTTTTCACCAACGTGATCACAGGCAAGTATTTCCACTGGAATCATAGACCCTGGTTAGCCCGTGAAGTGTGTCGCTACAAAAAAGCAGGTAGCATCAATTACTTTAACTGTCGCGCAACGGCCCTGGTTACTTTGTGTTTGTAGTCCTCAGATTGGTTGTTGATTTTTTTGGACGCCGCCGGATCACCAGCTACAGTAGTCTGCATTCAACCACAGGAAGTTGCGTGGAATTTCTAATCAAATGTGATTACATTTGATGACAAATACTAGAGTTTATTCTCCCGACATCTGTCTGTCTTAAGGAATGGCACCGATGATGATTATGTTACAACAGGCCCGACTTGTCACCACACCACATTTCCGCCTGATTGTGACGCGATAGGCATACGCGTTTTGTAGCCTGGGAGGAACAAGCGGATTTTTGGTTGTCGTTGAAAAATCGTGGTTCGAGCAAAGGTTGACGTGGGTCCGGAAATCCACTGAACTGCTGAACAGCCTGATAGCGAGGGGGCTGCAACAGCTCACAACAAAGTAGTTTGGCATGAAGCTCCTTTTGGCAGTTTCTTACGGGCTGATTGCGAAACCGTGTGTAATGAATAACCTCGTCGTTCGTGACAGTTTCCTTCCTGATATTGTCAATCGCATAGTGTATCGTTTGGTCCAAACGATTGGGTTTAATTTGATTGTATCGCTGCTGTCCTGTGAGGTTCGAATGGCTTCGGAACTCTGGATAGTGAACTACGACTCCATCCCGCGTCGGAAGTTTATGACCAAACATCTCGAGCGCCAATGAGCTCCTGCTCCTGGCAACCCTTCCTCCTAGAAAGAACGTGGGTAGCATAGATAGTCCCATTGAAGCCTCTCTAAAAAAAGATCCAGAATTAACTTGCCAATCGCAGGTATTAGCTTAACCCCTGTTGTGACAAGACTCAATCTTGTTGTTTGTCCGACGATTGTGGACCGTAAAGCATTGAACGCAACTAGTTTTCTAATTGGCGATCCTGTTGATCACATTACAGTAAGTTGTAAGTTCACGGCACAGGTACAACTGACCCACAGTGTTGGTATTCCTAAATTTTCACGGTGATTTTGGCTCGCGTTGTGCTGGGTTTCTCGGAAGTTGATGAATGCAACATGGTGTTTGGATCGCAGGCTTGCGAGGAGTCCCGCAGAAATTGAAAAGATGGTGTTCGACCGAAATATCCACGTTATTTCTACCTAAATTTATGTCGAACGAGGTCGTGACAAGGGCTATAAAGTCTTCACGATCCCATTGTCTGGTTAATCGTTCGTGAACACCGTGTTGTCATTTAGGGTGCGGATGATCTTGCCTTCGAAAGGTGGAATGCGCAGCTGTTCATTTACATACTGGCCAGAATCATGTTATCTTCTGGCGTTTGGTTTGCTTGCCTGGTGTCATGGGTCTGATTTCTGGACGCGTGGTTGCTGAATACCCATTCTAGAAACGCGTGTGATTTCACTGTATTCTACGTACCTCGAGCTGTGTCAACTCAGGCTGCAATATGCTAAGTGATGTCAGTGCGTAAATTGAAGGCTGCAGTTTCATCTGCCAATTTTTCACCTTATTGGTGACAAAGTGACTTTGTATATCATGCGGTCTTGTGTGATTGTGAGACGTAATCTTTGCTTTTGGGCGTAGTGCTAGCGGTCACTGTGCCTGAATTCCCCTATTATATAGCCATATTAATCATACAGTCATCAGCCATTGACGCTAGGACCCAGTCGTGGACTTATGGCCGTTATTTAGTACCTACGCTATTCGGATTAAGCCTTTACGTCGCACGTTTTCATTAACTTTCGACTAGACCTCGCTTACAAAGCGAAAGTCTTTCCAAATCACAAACTGGACAAGCGCCAAAACCTGTGCGGTGCTTTGAAAGCTTCCCGGGAAGAAGTAATTCCTAACTGACAGGTGATGATTGCCATGCTGATGTCACTGGGGACAGCCCAGACTGCTTCCTAACGCAGCTACAGGCTCTGAGACCGGCTACTGATTCAGCACATAGTATTCCCTGGGAGCTCACTGCGCATTTCCGCAGGACGAGCTGTTGGACTTCGGACCAAACAAGGCTCCTATATGGATGGAGAAACGTTGCAACCCTAAAGTCCAAGAATTAGAGGCTTGTTCTTTAAAAAGCTTGCAAGCCAAAGGGGCTCCGCCCAGAACTTCAAAGACGGTATCGTCCTACCTGAACTGGGTTATCTGAAACCATTTTGAATTAAGAGGCCAATCACTCGTGTCCTCGTTCAAAGACCCATCGAGAACAAATTGGCGCATAGACCTCACCTACCATGACGCTTAGTGGTTTCAGTAATACCGCAGCGCGTAAACTCTGGAAGTAAGACGCGGGTCCGAGAACATCGAGCGCAAATTCATCCCGCTAAAGAATGCGTTAACCACATCTTTGCAGCAATTCCAATGCATAAGCAGCTCTGGGGTTTTCGATTCTAAATAGGTTGACTCTTCTGAATGTAACTGACCAAAGAGGAATATCTCTGGAGTTCGTGCTCCTACATTCCACTCTGGGTATGTAAAATTTATTTGCGAGCCGTCTAGAATTTCCCCAACAAGTAGACTTGTCAAGTTTGCATCGTCTTCTTTCCTTTTGGGTACTGAACGAAGTACGCATGGATGCTATTGTTTTGTTGTTTTTTTCGAACTCTAAAACTATTATTGTCGGGGTTTCTAAAGGTTCTTTGCGGTACCCCCCCGTACAACAAAGGTAAATCGTGGTACAGTATCCTAGTTCCAAGGCCAAATCACAATACTTCAAGTGTATACGGCGCTGTAGTATGTAGTACCAAAAAATGTCACGATTTTTTCTGTTTCTCCGACAGTCTGGTCTGCTGACCATCTGTTGGGTCTTGGTAACTTAACTGTTATCTTACCCACTTCTGACTGGCATCTTTTAAAGATCTTACGGACCATCCTTGATACCGTCGAGTTTTCACACTGAGGTCAAATATTGGTCATGTCACCTCTTTGTCTGTCGTAGCTTATAGTGGTGTGTTCAGTTTCGGCCTCTGCGTGCACCCGACTCTTTTGCACGTTTCAAGCATTTCTTTGGACACAACCTACAGGTACGCACACAAATGGGCGTTTCCACCGGACCTCGATGTGTACCTGCTGCCTAAGGTGATCCGAGGCCAATGGCTCACTGAATATGCCCTGTGGTAAGACTAACCTGCAGATTGTTATTTCTTCTGATAAGTATGTCGACCACTTAGTGCTTGTGTGAATTCAATCACTTGGAATCTGATACACCAAACCCTGATTTCTGGTATTTGAATAGTATATTTTTACTTTCAGAAATGCCATCTGAAGCCCCTTACAACCGTGGCACCAGTTCCAAAGAAAAAGAAACAGTATGTCCATTTTTCCCTATAACCTTTTTGTAGGCGAGATGTGAAAGCCAGGGCGATCGAGAAGAAGAAGCAAAAGAAGCTCCGTTTGCAGCAAAGGCAAGAAGAGATCGAGACGTTTTGTGAAGTGGAGAAAAATCGGTGGTTGAACTTTAGCAAAAAAATGATTAAATCCGGGAGGACCAGAAAGAGCATATTCGCTTCTCCAGATGCTCCCGATGGCCGCGTCGGTGTCGGTACATGTGGAATTGGTGGTCGACCGATGACCAAATTTACAGTTCTTAACCACACAGCGCACAAGAGTTAAACGGTATTGGTATATGCAATACATTGTAAATATAATCACTAATTTCCCTTATTTGGGTTTCCCGGTTTTTCCTCAGTTAGCCGTACCTCAAAAGAACACTTCAAGGTACCTTGTACGACGTATGAGCAAATGATGTTTCAGTAAGATCAAATTCGCACCCGGTTTGTCGTCGTCTCTTTATTAGCATTTTAAGATGCAAATGTATCATGACATTTGGAAGCCTCCCACGAATAATAGTGCCCGAGCGGATGTTGATTTTATCGGTTTCGTTGCCAAAGCAAATTACTGGAGTATAGGGTTGTTCACATGGTTGCTGGAGAAATTCTGGCACAGTATGAACATGCCATCATTGCAGTTTCCGAGGGCTAAAGACGTCATTCATAAGACCTGCGTCGTACATCCACATTCGATTGGGTAAAGACAAAATTTGTACGCACAGTTCAACAACCACTGGAGATTTTCGTTTTCTCGGTATTTTTATTAGTTATGGTTTGGTCGCTTCCTCTCAGTAAGAGGGCCTGGCAAAAGGGCTCTGTGATTCAGGCGGTCTTCTGACGTCCTAATTGGCGTAGCTTATGAACCATGAGTAATTGCGGGAGAGTTCCTTCTTCCTAGGACCAATTGGCGTGCGTCAGCATTGCAAACGATGTTCCCACCAGACCCAACCAATGCTTCGGGGACACCGATGGTCAAACACTGACATACGGAGGGTGTCAGTGTAGTGTCTCCGCGTAGTCGTTTAGCTGTAACATCCTCTAGCTGCCATGCCACCGAAGGGAGCACGGGGGGTGGACTACTACCAGGTTCCCCAAGCCTAGACAGGAGAAGTCGAGAGGCAGAGGTCGGACCTTGCGGTCAGTAAATTCAGGTTCTAATCACTTGAACCATCTCGCCCTATCTTCGCGTAGGGACTACGTGATGCAGTATGGATTGCACCACGGCATTGTATATTCCGACCTTGACAGACAAACTGACTTCACGTGAGCGCCATAGGTGTCGGGGGTTGGCAAAAGCTGACCTTGCCTTCCCGATTCGAGTAGTACTATCATTCCCAGCCAGTCCGCCCCAACTTACATAGCTGCTCAGGATCGCCTGCTAGCATGAGGTATGGGTTTGATCCCACCCAGTCTTGTGATGCTACAAGACAGGTGTGAAGCGCATGACGTACCGTGCGGCATCTTGTCGAATTTGGGTGGCAGATTGTCCAAGGATTTTTGCGAACCTCATGCAGACGAACTTTACCTAGGCAGCCCGCTTATTACACCAGGTAGACTGCTGTTGTGAACGACTGACCTTAGATCATCTCAGAGACGGTTCGTCGTATGCTTCAATCCCATTCGCGAATGATCGATATCATGCGATGCATGTGATATTTGGGGTACTATTTAAGAGCGAAGTAATGAAATGCGAGATCACGCTTTCCGGAGAGTTGTGTTCTGCAGATTAGTGTCTTTGGGAGTCGTCAATCTTGTGGCTAAAACTGTGACAGTTTTCTTGGGGATATGAATATCCCCGAAAACTCTGTATCTTTGTGTGTGCTAACGAACCTACGGCATTTTCACGGTCAAACTATCGGTATATATATATATACATACATACATATATANNGTCGCTTGCTTTCCGTTATCGCCTGTTCGGAGCATTACAGCTGTGTTCAGTGACAGGCTCAACAAGCTACCTTGGTTGATCCGTCGCTCCAGAAGGCGATCCAGTTCCTGAATTCTCGATGGCATCCGAACCTCAAAGATGATTGCCTTCGACAGTTCCACCGCCTGGATGCATTGTCCGTCGTAAACAATTGCTTGATATCTGGAGGTCGCGTCATGATTTCCTCAATCTTCGCGCCGTCGAGTCTCCCGTCAGTTCAATTCCGGGCATTCAGGAATAAACCGCATGAAGTCAATGGCTCGCAGTTGCGCTGACTGGCTACACGTGGACCAGCACATCACTGATTTTGTAAAACGCTGCTCCCGATGCCAACAAGCTGCAAAGAACCCGTCATATCAACCACCGGTTCCCTGGCCTCTACCTGAAAAGCCTTGATCTCGGGTCCACATTAACTACGCACAACCAATACGTGGCACATCCTATTTTATTTTGACTGACGCCTTTCTCCAAATGGCCATAAATCTTTAACAGCATCTAGTACCCTGCGTGTGTCGCCTGCATGTCTTACTGGGGTTCATCGTCTCACACAATGGTTCGAAGTTCTTCGCTAAGTTCCTCGAGTTTTGCACTCGACGTGCTATAGCACACGTTCGTTCACCACCGTACCACCCGCAATCGAATTGTCAAGCAAAAAGATTCGTCGACTTATTCAAGAAAGCCTTGCTTAAAGCTCGAGGGGATGAGACATCCGTCGAGATTCCTGTTTATGTACCTAACGGCCCCGAATGATGCTTTGGGGAACCACCAGTCACCTTCAGAGGCACTCATGGGCCGTAAGCTGAGAACCATGCATTCTTCCATGTTGCCAACACAGTCTACTGAATCAAGGTCCATAACGGTGGCAGCTGGAGATCCATTCAAGGTGGAACACCCGTGCTTGTCCGTGATTATCGCCCGGGACAATGCGTGAGTTACAGGTCGTATCCTGCGCAAACTCGGTAGTGTGATGTGCGACGTGTCAGTTGGTCAAGACACCTGGACCAGACATCAAAACCAACTCCGATTCAACAGCACGCCGGAAACTCAAGTATGTTCGGGTACCGTGCCGTTGGACATATTGCTCGATACTTTTGAGCTGAAAGCGGATGCAGTTCCGAAAGAAGAGAGTGTGACCGGCAGCCCATTGCTTGATGCCGCGATTCTTCCCAGGCGGCGGACAGACCGACGCCGCCACCAGTCGAAACGTATTCAGGTCGACCCACGTCGAGCTTGTTACTGACTCTTCTCAAGGGGAGTTGTTAGGATTATCAATATCCCCAAGAACGGTATCATTGTGTGTTCTGACGAAATTCCGGCAT
>NW_008751700.1:1157752-1181247 GCF_000715545.1 Opisthorchis viverrini | reverse complement strand
ATAAATAACTCCGCAGCGAAGGCCTTCTTCCTTTCACCTGGACTAGTATTCATGTTGCCGAAAATCCTTAATGCAACTCTACTGTGTCGGAAGGTCGTATTTATTCCACTTAGCCATGTACTTTCTTGATGTGTTGATGTTTGAGAACCTGAGACGGATTCCGCATCTATGTTGCTGGAGTGGAATCACTTCAGTGATAGTGATGGTTTTTGTTGGGAGTCTAGTGGTCTGCTGAAGGGGACTGCTCCATATGTAACACGTACAGGTGTTTGTGCATGCGGCTCAGCTCACACCGTATTTGGCATTACCCATCGTGGGCATGTCTTTGATGTGACAGGCCAGATCAGAAATTGATGGTAGCGGGGAGGGGGCGAGGAGGTCAAGTCTCCCCGGATATCATCAGTCAGAAGGCAGGTCAAGCAACAAGCCAGTAGGAATGCTCATCCTAAAGACCAGTGTTCGGCCAAGATCGACCTGAGTGGGTAAGCCATATATCAATCAATGGGCGCTCAAGAAAAATTACTTCCATCCACAACTTTTTGATGATGCCACTGACTTGTAATGGGACGTTCGAAAATAAGCTGCCCAGCTCAGCGAATAAGCTCACGATTATGCTTTGGGCTTTTTTCGGGTGAAAAAGTATAGCTGCCTTGACCAGAGAGAAGCCTAGTTCGCCTTTGTTGAAAGACGTCACAGTTGAATGAGTTGTAATGTAATTCACTCGTCACACCAGCTGCGAATTGACGACTGCTTACTCATTTGGTCCCATGTACATCTTGACGTGTTATGTACAGTATATTGTGTGAAAATCAGGGTGAAATAAAACTAACTCGGATGGTCACTTGTCAGTTATCTCGAATTTTATGAACTGGCCTTCGAATGTCTGCCCAGATACATTCAAACGGCGAACACTTTTTTGATGCTGAGGGAATAACAAATGTCCAGTTAACTCCTTTCATTTATGTGGGTCAAGTGCATTCATGTTTGCGTAAAAATAATACAATGCAACTATAAAATGCTTTCTAGTCTCTTATCAATGATTTAGTATCCAATTTGTTTTCTTAAGCGACCAGAAGTTTATTGTTGAGTTTATCTACGCGTTTTTGTTCCTCTACGACCTTATAACGTTCGCAAAACGTCCATCTTGTTTAAGTGTTATCTTTTATACCCGGCCACGCTCCGGGTCAGCACTCAAACTTATCCCTCTTGATGTAATTACTGTTTCAAGTTCACCAGAATGGGCGAAATTTGATGTTCCCCCTGTTGGACGAGACAGAACTGCAGGGAATAGTTAACTGGGTGCGATTTGTTTTGATATCAGTATTTCTCCTGTTCACAATATCCTGCGTGGGAAAACAAATGAGAGGGAAAATTGCCAAGTATACAAGGATGTGATACAGAACACAGAGTATCGAGGGATTGTACTCGAAGGTTTGTACATTTAGCACTGAAACAGGCAGTTATCACGCGGAAAATGCGTCGGCCGACTGAGAATGCTCTAAACAGCAGCCGTAATCAACTCGTTTGTAGGATTATCTTAAGGCCATTGGCGGGATGTGAAAGCATCTTTTACAACTTTGTGAAGCAGTTCCATATCTGCTTGTTAAGATTAGGGACGGGACATTGTACCAAGGTACTCATCAGGGGATCGAACCCAGGGTCATCAAAATTCTGACCAGGCTCCAGAGCCGGGCCGCTGAGAGTCGAGTCCAGTCGGTGAGTGGACGACAAACATACATATGTTGACGGGCTAGATGTTAATGGAACGATCGAGGATTGAGGGACTTTTAAAGTTGCAACTGATAAGTGGCTTATCAGGTCATTTCGGAGCTTTCTAATCAAGGAAAATAAGGCGGAGTTGCCAGCAGTACAGTGAGACTTCAATAGTAGTGTTTGCTCTGTGCAAAGTTCGGTGCCAGTGTTCGAAAACAGTCGGCGTGTAAATAGGTACAGTTTGGTGAATCTTGAAGGCCTGTACAATGGCTCCGGACGTGAGGTTTTTCAGTTCAACTCCTCGTTGACATGCATCGCTATCCTAACGACCCATTCTTCATCTCCGTATATTTCATGTCGCGTTGAAGCCGGCATACGTAGCATGTGGTACACCAAATGTTTTCACAGAAGTCTCTGCATACTGTCCCCTGTTTGCAGATAATGGACAGACAGAGTGAGTGTTACTAAGCGAGATTCAAAACACAGTTGAGGAAATAAGTAAGGTTTGGTTCAGTTACCCGTTGACCAGCACATCTATTGGTAATCAGAAAAGCCCATATCAAACCATCCAGTAACCGCCGGATGAATGTCTTTTGAATTTCTTGAAGCTTGGAGGCGGAAGGACAAACAAATCGCTTTACAATTTCAGCCAGGAGGTTGTTTCCCCTTACCGTGTATAAATAGGGAATGTCTAAACGAAGTTACCGATTCAAAGTTGATCAACGTGGGCATCGGTCGCCTGATGTAATCAGTAAAGCATTCTATGCTCAGTATGGAAACTTACATGGTGATGTTCCCATTCTCGAGAAAAAGGAAACGAAATGGGTGCTGGAACCGGAAAACGCTATAAAGAATAACCCTAAAACACTCCGTCAGTTCGGGAACGTGATTCAGTTACAAGCACCTAGAAACAACATGAACAGCAGTATAGGCTGACTGCTGTTTTTCTAACACCAACACAATCATTTTGGATCACCACAGTTAAAGCTCCAACTCTAGAGCATTGTAAGTCTTCATGTGGACTGGAGTTCGTGTTGCCATTCTGGTAACGAGGAACAATGTAATCGAACACATAGTCTCTACCAGTTTTACAAACGCGTCGGTAATTCCCTGTGTATGCTGCTGCAAAAACACTCATGGTAGAGGGTCATATGTAAGTACCGGGCAAACTATATTCAAGAGCTTCCTATATAGCACTCAAGATGCTTGAGTTGAGTCACACGAATGACTAACCGGCATGTTACTTTCGGTTGGCCTGATGGCTCGACGACCCATGAAGCTAACCAGTGTTGACCTGACCTTCGAAACGACTGCTAACGTGATTTTGTAGGTGATTGACTAAAGCTTGTGGACGCAATCGTACACAACAAGTAACTGTTCATTTAACTTGTTTACCCGGTTCACTGGTGGGCAATTGCATTTTCGCAGGTAATATCAACTGTGTATATTGATAGTGATATTCCTTTGATATGTAATTACTTAACCCTTAAGGGTCCGTTGCACGGGCGCCTGAAGTGGGATGCTTTAGGACATATTGCACCAAAATTTACACCAATTTACGACCATTGAAAAGCACATTAGAGTACAGACACATACAGACTCGACCTCTGGCGGTTCCCTCAGCAGCTAATGTATCCGATGATTCTATATACCCATTCAGCTCGAAAAGGCTAAGATTGTCCCTGCTGCTTTTGGAGCCTGAATCCCAACTTGAGGACTTGGCGTAATACGAACTGCGACAGCTGTGTTCTGTATGAACGTTCATCCCGCATCATTTTCGCTCGAAAAACTAGTGCAAAGTAGGTTCGTTCAGGCACGCGTTAGTGGACTCACGTATTCCAGGTCACGAATTTCACACAAACATCGTTCTACGCCTTCAAGTTGCGCGCTCCTGATGTTTCCCAGCTGTTCTTTCTCTGGCTTTTGACCAACCGATAGTTGATCCTTTCGCCAGGCTTAGCAGTTTATCTGCAAATATTTTGCCACCGTATGACGAAAGGTCACTGCGCGCCCATTATTATAACTAGTTCGGTGCTTCAATAAACCAAACTGCTAAGCGCACACAGGCTCTGGCGTCCGTCTTTCCAACCATGCACCTGGAGAGAATGGCATTTATGTATGCTGTCTTGGCTCACTAGCATGTGCGTGCTGTCCAAGTGAGTTTCGTTGCAATGGATCTAGGGTTGATCACTGCGGCCTATCAAATGGAAAGCCGCCATACTTAATTAGGCATGAGGATAAGATGTCACAGCCTCACTGCAACCTGAGTGATCTGTGGCTTCCTCAGTGGTCAGTTAGAGGACTTTTTCGCGTCAGTGTGACATTTTTCAAAGTTGATGAAGCACCCGGTACCCATCGCAGAAGGCACTAATTCGAATGTTGGGAATGCTGGGCGAATGATCCAAAAACCTTCTACACAACCTGAGCTGATAGCATGCATTTAAGTTATAACTCACAGCCACTATGGCGAAACTGACATCATTTGGTATTTACTACTCCGTTGTTGCGCTCGGCTTCAAAATGATTTTGATGCCCGTGAACCTGTGAATAGCTCCTGATGAAATTTGTAAAACAAACTCACCTGTTCTTAATAAACCTAAGTGAGTTCAGTTGACTTGCAACAGTAGGCTCTATGGAATTCAAAATTCAACAAAACAGACTAGGCTTCTCATGATCAACATTGAGAATCTTATGCAAACAGCGAAAAAGGTATAACACCGAACGGCTTTGGTTTGGATGAATGATGAATCGATGGAAAGTATAAGCCAGTCATTTAGGATCGAGCAGAAAGGACTCATCAAAATGCGATATTTCGTCATCATCTTTATCACGGAGAGCATGATGTCAACGTTTCATAGACACGTCGCTGTCGTATAAGTGTGCAATTCATGGTTGTATGTTGGCTTGGACAGTGTCAAGGAGCCCACACCATGCTGGAGGATGACCAGGGTTCTGAACCAAAACCCTTGGCTCAACAACCTGTCCGGAAGACAGCGAGGTTTCGCGAGAAATGTAAGTGCATTTCAATTTCCACAGAACAAGTTGCCACACGTTCCAGCCTTCAACCTGGAGGGCCAGAGGGCTGTGTTCGCCAGACCTATAACCATTGACCAATTGGTATGAGAGACTGTGTGAGTGTCGCACAGACACATCCCGATATATCTCAGTGGATTTCCGTCAACCTCATGTTATAGTCGAACTAAGATTGCACGGAATTCGACAAATACGATCATTTGCATACCAGTTTGGTTTATGATATTCTTCAGCTTGGATTCAGTTGAGTGTTTCCTGAAAGTCAATTTGGTGTGCAAATGAGTGTATTTCGCGAATATTGTGCAAGCAGAACATTAGGTTGACGGGAACTTGCGGACCGCTCCTACCTCAAGAGCCCAAAGAACGGCGAAACCGATCGTGGGTGGCCGAAGATGCTTTTCCAATATGAATAGCCTAACATGTCTTTACCACTTTCCCCTTCCCATTTAGGCAACATTTTTTGAAGACAAAACAGGTTTAAGGCCTTTCTCAAAAGTCACAAGACAGCCGGTTTTGTGCTGGGAGTCATCGTTTCTGTAGTGAGTTATCAGGGAATACAGACAATAAAGTCTGCGTGAGTGAAATGTTACAAGACATAAATCATTAACTGCAGATGTCGCGCGAATCACTTTTACGTTGCTTGTAGCGCACCTTCTAGCTACTTCTGTTTCACGGTTCTTAGGGTGATAACCTTAGTGCTTATGGCTTATCGCAGCAGGATTTCAACGTATACCTCATCATCAGGCTGACTTTTGACGTAATCTGCTTACCCACAGGCGCGTTAACAACTGTCTCTGGTGTAGACCTACCGTTGTTAACGTCTGCCAGTTTAATAGCGCTGGGTCCCTCGGAGAATTTCAATTTGATTCCTAATGACGGTGTTGTGCTGTACGCTTCAAAATGGCTCATGAATGTGCGTGTTAGCCTACCACGAACAGATCACACATGGCGTTCCAAGAATAGGCTTTCCTGAATTTGCCATCGCTGGTTGCAAATTCGTTCAACTTGTGCTCTCATCTTTGACATCTCCTCTTTCACGTGTACTTGTAAGTGAACCAAAAATGCATTCATATTGGTTCGCCATACCACTTCGTTTCGGGACGGTGGATGCGTTCTTTCTTGAAAACCGTCTTTACCTCGTTTCGGCTCAATGGTTCGGTTGAATGTACCAATAGCTGAAGCATTCCTAAATGGTCCTTTGAGCAGCTGTGTTACGCTAATCAACTTCATCATAGCACCTCTTTCTTAGCAATATTGCGATATTCCTATCAATTGGATTTTTATCATTCATATAGGGAAGCTGTTCAACTTACGTTGATACGCTGCCGTCCACGATGAAGCAGACCAAAGGCGAATCCAACAAAGGGCATAATAACTGGCAGACAAAAAGGGTCACCAAACTTTTGTGAGATATAGCATAGCCGACACCAGTAGCAACAGAGTGTACACCAACCTGCCAAATAAACAACGGCAACAGACATCTAACGTGAGTGTCGCAAAATGCAAATGAAGGTATCAAGCCTGTGGTACTGTCAGAAGCAGTAAAGACAAACACACACCCTAGTCTGTTATGAACGCTGGTTGAACTTTTTACCGCTGAACCGAAACTCGTATTGGCCAGAAAAACAAATCGCATCCTTATGTAGGTGGGATCACGTGTCGGAGTTAATTTTGGCCGTAACACAAGAGCGAAATTTATGGTTTAGTTTATAGTTTTCACCTCCGTTGATATAACTTACTGAACATTCTTCAGCGGTGGGTCTGGGAACACTAGATCTCGATGAGCAATTTCATGGTAAAGAGATAATATCCTTTTGCAGGTTCTTTGAGACATATAATCAAGTGACATGTGGGTAGAAAGAAGCCTTGTGAAAACTATTGAACGAATAAATATCCAAACCATTTCTGAGTCAAGAAAATGAAAATGAAGCATGAGATAAGCTTGTTATGCAACCTGTACGTTCGACGAAAGAACGATCCGATGTTAGTACAGGAAGTGAAACGTGATACAGAGCAGAATAATAGAACAGAACACAATGCAATAACACCTACAATATAGCTCAATATGATGCAGTATGGTGCTACAAGACACAAATACAGCAAGGATAAAAAATACAACAAGAACTGTCGAACCTAACCAGAGGGGTATCGCTGCAAACCTGTAAAACATCCAAAGGCGCTGGTCACTCTATCCTAAATAAAACGTTGAGAATTTTTGTGGTCTGAGCGGCGAAAACTTCAGCGGAAATAATCCTATAAATTGACTGAGATATGGGGATCATACGGGTAACAGATTCTCATGTATCAATTTTTAGTAACACGTGATAGACCGAACAATCTGTTTTTATTAGGTATGGAAGCACGTGTCTCTGTTTCTGGACAATGAACGGCCGAATTTCCTGCAGTCCAATGGCGGTAACGGGTTGGGTAGTTGTAAATATGTTCGAAACATGTGTGGGTTTTCATAAAAGATCACTTGAATATCAAATCCATCTCTCTAATATCAAGGTTTTATCACGTCGAGTTTGTGAGAGTTTGTAACATATTGTCCAAACTTAGCTTGCAAGCACTGTTAGTTTTATGTGTACGACTGACTGCTTTCTGTGTCCACGATGCATTTTTTTATTAAACGAATTATGTTGGTTGCTCTGGCTCTGTACCAATGTATTCTTCACACTTCGTAGCCAAACCATACACCGACAGCGACTATAACCATTGTGATAACTCTGACGACGATGAAAATAACATTATATGCTCTTAGTAATACAGTACATCCTCCTGAGATTCAGTCTCACTGCTATGTAGCCTGACGAGGCCCAATACGGATAATCAAAACTTTGAAAAGTTAAACTTCATACAGCTGTCCTGTTCGAAAAAATCTGACGTTTACGTTTCTTTTTCACTCATCCTTTCACTCACATCCCAAAAACTGGCTCCTTTGAAGAGATCTTTTTGGTAGTTGTCATAATCACTGTTAGAAGTGGTCCTTTGAGAGCGGTATTTCCTGTGAGATCCGCTGCTCTGGTTCTAAAACCGTCACCTAGATGGGATAGTACGGTTTGGGTGTCACAATGACACGGGATGAGCTTGAGGCTCTTGAAGCCTAGCCTTGTTAAAAACGTTAACAAGGAGCAGGTTGGTAAAGACAGCGAGTCTTCCTACTGTGAAAAATTTTATTGACCGGAAGTAGAGTTAAGGTCTTACTGTTCATCATGATGACAGTATGAGAACACTGGAGTGCCGGGCGGTAATCAGTCTTATACTTACGAGGCCACCGTCTGGGGAAAGCACAAGTTAGGAAAACTTAAACCTATTCCACATTTCGACCATTCAATAACCGACAGTTACTATCAGGGATTCATCCAGTACTGTTGAAAGACAAAATTTACCATGAGCCCGACGCGGCACCAGATGCATCCGATTTATGCAATGGCATCAACAGTCAGACATCTATATCTTACTCTCCAGGCCCTCGGATCAGGCCACTCTTATGCAGCCAATTAAGCCAAATTAAGCAAATTAAGCCAAACTCCAGAAGGGGTCTCCCAAGAAAACCGTCACCAGCACTACGAGGTTCGGTTCTTTATTTTTACAGGCTTGGGGAGAGAAAACCGAGAAAACTTAATTCTTCCACTATCTTCTAGGTGGGACCTTCGGTTCACACACTCAGGGTAGGAAACCCGAACCAAACCTTCTTCTTCGATCCAAGAGGCCAGGGAGTATCACTCGCTCTAGAAGCTATTCATACATTGACTCTCTCCGGCAACATCTTCAGCTTAGCCTGTACAGTTTATCCAGCTATTAATCAATCAAGCATTGTACTAGGATGAAACCAAACGAATCTCCAATAAGTCTAAAGAATCTGTTTTACATTCCAGGTTTGGCTGCTGACCTGGCTGTGACGCCTTCGTTCTATCGGAGACAAACTTCTTACATTTAGTCAAGCAAAACCGTAGAAAAACATTACGTGCACCAGGAAGAAACAACTAAGCTGATTAACCCTCATTTACATTTTTATTGACGGGTATATTTTTTTCAATTTTCGGACTTCCAACTAGGCTGCACTATTTGTCGAACTAACGCCAGTTCCGAAAGCCATACCGCAAAATGCACTTCCAAGGGCGGAGGTGTGTAAATTCTTCTGCTATGAGCTGGGCGAATTCAGACAAAAGATCCAGACGTACCTCTACATAATAAGAAAACTATGAGACAAGTAAGAGTGAACATAAACTGATAATTTTTCTGTCTAACCGGCCTGAAGCATCGCCAAAGATACCACTTTCATGGGGATATGTAGAATCATCCAGGGAGATTGGTTATCGTTTTGTACAATCCTTTAGCGACCGTTGAGGGCAAAATGAATTTCAGTGCAAACTACTTACAATATACAGGATATAAGAATACACTTCATAAACGTAAGGAGAAAGGCATCCCACCGAATTCCGCGGATCTAGTCAACAAACGGTTGAGCGCCCACACAGATCGTCAGACGCTGATACAGAAATGACCAAGAAGTGTTGCGGCACACACCAAAAAACACACTAGCCCGAAATAAATAAGACTACTGGGGTAGGTCGGCATCATGGGCACAGCAAGGGACGGAGGTACCACAGGAGTGACATTTTTCCAAAAACTCTTGGATAGTGGAAGCTCAAGAATCTAAGCTCTTATGGTCACCCGGGATCCTTCGAAAGTGATCACACCGGTCTCATCAGCAAGTATTCCCAGAGGATACATTTACTTAACTGGTATGCAGTGGGCATATGGTTTGTATCCCTAAGCGATCTTTTAAGCAGAACAGTCTGTAATGTACTTATCTAGCACTGAAAAAAACAGTTTAGGGGTTTTCCATCCCGATCACTTAGCAGAGAAGTTTGCGGTGTTGAACTGCTTTAGGGATTGGAGACGGAATTTGGATGCCTTCCAGGGACCACTGCAGATTCTTTCAACTGCATTTAAGCCACGTTTAAGAACACTTCGATACCTTGAAAATCAGGCTTAACCGGAACCCAACGCATTTGTGGTTGAAGAGAAGTGTTCGAGGGGATTCACGCGAAAGCTGTTAAACTTCACGATTAGTGATCCGTGTAGCGCTTGTGCTAACTAGTGATGAACTCTGATTGTTGGAGTAGTTAGTGAGGTTTCGGGTAATTCTTAAAATAACAATCACAAAGTGTCCTTTGTGCGATGTATGTGTTTTATATTTTAATACATTTAAAAACAACGTAAGTTTACCTACTATCTTGCGAATTTCCTTCAGTAAAACTCCAAGAACACTTACATATTTTCGCATCGTTTGTACACGCGCATAGTCCGTCATTCCAATCTCGATATTGTACCCGAACTGGTTGAGTTTCAACGACCATGGTGGGACTAGCTAGTGGAGGAGGACGAACGAAGCATACCTGGTGTTCTGATTTTTAAACTCGAGGAGTTGGTCCACAACGTACGCCATGACCCGCATTTCTAGTTGATGGACTGAGACGTTGAAAATTGGATACACCGAGGACACCCGTATCTGTTAGGTAGTTTAAAACCAGCCACTCTTCCAGACTTGGGCGATGAGAACAAAAGACCGATTTAGGGTACAAAGTTCATTCAGGCATGCTCTTAGTTGGCTTTTCATTCTGACAACTTGTTCTATTGGATGCTGTTCTACCAGCATGATGCGGCAAAGCAAGCGAGCTTATGCGGTTTGGTGTGCGACAATAAACTCGTTGGTAAAGTGAGGTGAGTGTACAACCTAGGTCGTGCAACTTAACAGATGTACAAATAATACATAATCCATGAAAGTTCCCTCCATAACTTGCCAAAATTGAAGTTGATTGAATGGTCTTCTGGATGTTTTGCAAACAGTCAGCATACAACCGGCCCACAGTAAATAATATATCGGGAGGATACTAGAAAATATTATAGTTGAAGGGTCTCTACATGGGAGCTTACTGTTGAGACGACATACTGCCTTTTACAGTTCTTTGACGAAAATGCGGTGGTTGTTGGGCAGCGTTCTGTCTTTAATTTGACTAAATAAAGACCATTCACAAGGAACGGTCCGGCTGGTGTTAACCATAGTACTTACCAGCATAAGATGAAGATACAATGTACACAAAGGGTTAAAACTTGTTACAATCCTTTGTAACAAATGCATTTCAACACTGGCTTCGAAGGAAACGTTCGGCACTAACCGGAATTGCACCAGAATCCGCATGTTTGTGAGATCTTACTTCTTCCTCGCTTTGGGCATTCAGTTTATTGGGGAACATTAGTATGGAGGCCTTCTAGAGCTATGTTAAGCCGGATGGTATTGAATGTTTACCTACCCACTTTCACGATGGAGCAACCTTAATAAACCTACGCTGTTTGGCCTACAAAGTTGTTTCAGTACCCAACACCCTTCCAGAGAAGATCAGATGGCAGAAGAGATTGTCACTGGTCTATCCTTTGAAGTAGTTTATCGACAGAGAGAGAGAGGGACAGTAAGTGAGCATTCGTCCCTCTAGGAGTCACCTCTAGAAGAGACCACTTCTGATCCACAAGTTCAAGTTAGCATCATAGAAAAATAAGTGAGGTAAACTTGTTCCAGCTATGAAGATCACCTGAAAAGACCCAACGGTGATCGATCTAGACAGTTATGCCTTTATAGGGGACATTCATAAGCGACCGATATTAAGCGATTCATTATGAAAGAGGGCTTCATAGAGGGGTATTTTGGTAGTGCACCGCGCAGACGAAAATTATCTTATGAACAATAAGGGGAAAGATGTCTTAGTTGGGTCAGTGTTTAAGCACCTAATGGGTGTCAAGACATGGGAGCCCAATTCGAAGCGTTCGCATCCTGGTCATAGCATTTTTCGCCGCAAAGATTTTGAGAGCGGTTTTCTTTGGAGGGGGGAGTGTGGGCTTTTACGAGGTGTTAATTTCAATTCTAACCTCACGGAACCGGAGTAAAGTGATTTTAACTGGGAAGTTGCTACTCTTGGAGAAACTATTACTGGGTATTCGCAAGCGGTTAGAAGTTGATTTTATTTATCAAAATGTCCGCCTAATGTCATAACCACGACCGCAAGATAGACTTTATTGCTTTATCATGCACGACATTGTTTACATGAACCTATTAGTTAGTACCGTGTCAGAACTGTCTGGATGATGTCAGCTTGCCAAGTAAATCCAAAATCAACACCAAAGCTTGACACACCCCTATTTTAGCGACCACTCTCACCCAACGTCACATAATTTACTCACACCTGATGATAACTGTATCGCAAGCGCCAGAAACTGTGGTACGACCGTAGTTTTACGATGATTGGTGCGCGACAGCAATTGGGTTTAGGGTCCTAGGGACGCAATTTGTGGTGTAGAAAACCCTGTAAGGAATATACGGATACAGTAACCTAAGACGTCACTCGGTTCCCATGATTATCCACCGTGTGACGGACGTGCCATCATTAATCGAGTGACTTGCACAGCAAAGGGTATGTTACTGTTCATCATGCCCATTATCCGGCAGATCAGACCACCTTTTATCCCCTAATTGCTGTTGCTCATCATGTTGGGTATGAAAGGGATGAAAGTCACCGGTAGCAAGTGAATGACAGACTAGCCCAAAATATTTAACCTGAGTGCAATCTAAATGCAGTGATTAGTGAAAGAACACGGAGAAGGTGGCGGGGGAGTCAAAGCACGAAAATCAACCTGTCCACAATTAAAGATTTTATCAAGGAATCGCCCTAGAAATACAGACTACAGTCCCATGTTGGGGTTCACCGGTCTCGATACATAGGGGGGGGGGGCTGGATTGGGAAGAGCGCGAACTTTTGTACTGAACCACTTAGTCCACCATAAGACGAAAGATATATGAATACGGACAAGACACCTCCACAGGAGAATGCGCCTATCCAGGATGCTCGGGAAGATCGTTCTGGGCAGCTGAAGATGAACTAGCAGACAGTGGGTGATGTTGAGGTGACTGGAGCTATTGATTGCATAAATGATCCTAAATCTCTGGGGCTACAAATTAATGCAACTCATAGAAGACTGTCTGGCGACCACGAAATATTGATATATCATTTGACAACCCTCCACTTCAGATAGCAGAACAACGTGATCTCAGATAGCACGGCCCCAGAGAACCAAGAAACTGAGGCGACAGGAACCTCTGAGTGGTCTTGGGCTCTTCAGTTGCATTTGTGGCACCGGCGGAGTCCTTCCTGACCATCTTGTATGTCGCTTGAGGATATGAGTGACAGCAGGTTGGTCCGAGGTCGTTCGGAAGAGTGACTATCCAGGCCATTGGTAAGCCATATTGAGGTGGAGTTACGGTAACGCCAGCCACCGCTGGAGTTACGGAGCCACATAAACGGATGATGATCATTGCCGGGTAACGATGATAAATCAATCGGTGTTTGTGCTTTGAGATGAGGTCGATTTGTTGGTACGTCTAAGCTCGACTTAGCGCCATAGGCCGTTAGCAGTTCCTCGAGTTACAAAGGACTCAAAAGAAACATCAAACCAAACGGACTATGCACCCCCTGGAAGCACTAGATTAGGGTTTGTTGGCGATGCAAAACCCGATATATCGTGGCTGAAATCCCATTGCAATGGAGGATTGAGACTGAAGGAGTCGAGATTCTTGTTTCTGGGGTGCGTTTGAATGACCTTCTACTGAATGTTGCTCTTGAAGCTCAGATATTTGAAGAGCCACCTCATCAGGCACTAAGACAGCTCTGTTTGAAAAACACTAGTCTGCGGCAACTTCTGACCTTAGCGGAGTTTGACCACAATGCAGTTCATCGACAGGGTGTAGCTCGAGTTAACTGGCCGGGTGACCATCTTTACGCAATCCAATTTCACCATGGGAGGCTCAGAAGTCGAATGACAAATCGATGAGTTGCGGGTATCTATCGGACCACACCTCTCTGTCTGTACGTCTGTACCAATAACACGACCCTCTCCAACCTTCAGTTCACCAGAACGAATGAGCGGTTTGCGCACATTCTCCTCTGTTGTCTGAAATGTCGCACCTGGCACCCGGAAGCAGATCGCACTGCAGCACTTCTGGGCTGTTCACTTACTTCTGCATTATCAGACGTTTTATCACTGCGTTTCGAAATTGATGTCTCAGATAGAGAAATCTTATTCCACTCAAAGTTATCATTTCACATCCCTACTAGATCTTTTACATATTCCCCCGGGTGGATCTGGCCAGTCTTACGTCCATTTTCGTTTTGCCTCAGCAATCCGAAGGAACCAGTAAGACTACTTTTGTTCGCTAATTCAGGGATATTAGAACGACTTCTTAATTGCCGTTTTGTTTTGCCCGCGATTTACGTGCTCTCATAACAGACGAGCATCTCTGGAGAGAGAAAGAGTAAGGGATAAGGGAAGCTACTTGAACGGTCGCGAGTGCGTTCTTTCGTGAGGTATCACCGATTAGTTCGTTTTGTCCTACCTGTGAACTAGCAATAGAAACAAGAAACTGCCTCGAAAACGGTGATGTGGTGTATGGAGGTCATTAACATAAGTAAAAAAGATGTAGAAAAAACGAGAAAACGTGTCCTGTTTAGAAATCGGTTTTTGCTGAGCCCAACTCGGTATCAGCGCACGTGAGGATTTGGAATCGCGCGTTCTGCACTTCGGCTTGAAAGGCTTGACAGCAGATAGGTTCACCATCCAAAAGAGTATATGTCATTGACGATTTTGCAGGCAGAACACGGACTGCCAGAACGGGAATGATTTTCATGTAGGTCGTATCAACCAGACCTCGATCACTATTCATATCCCTGACCAACTGGATGTGCCCCCGGCTGTAGAGACGTTGGGATGAGGCAAAGCGAGAGAGGGATAAGTTTTGGGGGAGTATTTGTGTTGACAGTGATTAGATAACTACGCTATTCAAGTAAGGAATGGATAAATGAGCAAAAACAACAAAATTGGTGGTCGTAAAAACGTGACTGTGGACGCGTGATACGCAACCAAATGATCACCATTGGAGATTATGATGCGGTGCTGCTTTAGTCAACCCGAGGTATCCCAAACCTGAGTTTCGTGATGTTTTCCGATTTCCATGTGCCATCGAAATTTACCAATGGAACTGAGCGACGATGAGCTAGTACGGTGCTTTCCAGGGGAACCGATTCCAGGAACGGTATAGATTATAAACAGTGAAACTGAAGCGCAGACTGACAGTTCCTACGGGATTGCTGACAATGTGCCCGAGATGACTTGTGACAACTCTTCATTGAAACGACATTCACGTGTCTTTGGGAAATTTCACTGGACAAAAACTATACTTTCCAAACTCAGAGAGGCGCACATACATCTTCCAAAGAGTCCTGACGAAATTTTACCTTCGGTAGCAAAACCAAAAGCAGTGTTAGTAATTTCTTTGGAAGGAACATCAGCATAATGATTCAGAGTCAAAAAGTTGGCCGTTTGTTGTGGATTCCATTGCACTTTCTGAAAGTCATAATTTCAAGCTATTTTGGTACCGATAGCATGTTCATGACTTTACGGTTTGACGAGCCATGGATGAAGCTTGTGATGTGGAGATCGAGGTATGGACAGTAGCCTGTGCAGAGACATTCAAGCGCCATAAGTTTTGTGCCAACAGTAAACATGTGATAGATGATACATTGTACTTTTGACCATAAGTCCGATTCGATCCATCCCTTTTAAAAAGGTTGTGTCAGTCACATCCATCAAGCATACATTGCTCAACCATGTGTTGCGCATTCAAAAAACCGTCTACCAAGACAATTGTTGCTCTCCTGCCTCCTTCAGAATGAAGCACACTGCGAGTTGGACAACGTGTGAATTGGCAGAAAGTTGTGGAAGTAATTAGGAAGAGTCTACGTGTTGCTGATGCGTACATCTTCCATGTTGGTGGCCCCGTGACTAACCCTTAACTTGGCCGGAAACATTGCAATAAATGGCGGTTAATGGATGTTTGTGCTGTCAGTTTCTTTTCAGGTTGTCTGACTAGAGATGTAGGCAACTGAGTGCTTTTGATAGGCGAGCACCAGGTCCCTCCGTAAACCACCATTCTCTCTTCATTCCACTTTAAGACTTTGATTACAAACGAATAAAATCTGCATTTGTACGGTGCTGTCAGTTCTTTTCAGGTTGTCTGACTAGAGATGTAGGCAACTGAGTGCTTTTGATAGGCGAGCACCAGGTCCCTCCGTAAACCACCATTCTCTCTTCATTCCACTTTAAGACTTTGATTACAAACGAATAAAATCTGCATTTGTACGACAGCGAAGCATCGGTGTCAGCATTAGTTTTGTTGTTCTGGATGATGAGGAAACGGATCGTGGCAAGCCAATCCTGTTTGTGATTGGTGACCATTTGTTATCGAACAACCACGAAGTAGCATATTTCTGACAGAATTGGTCGCATGATCGGTGAGTTTGATTGGAAAAACCCCGAATCCCTTTTCAGGTGGAAGAATAACAACCTGGTCGTTCTTATGCAAGATTTATATCTGACGGATGTGCTCCTTACGGAGCAGACAGCACAGATTAATAATCATGCATAACATGAGGCTCAATTCGCGAACCTGTTTTGCAGGTGGGAGGTGGATTACAGATTTCCCAGCTATTCACACAAGTCTTCGAACTTTATTGGTTATTCCTATTTCGATTGATAAATTTTGTCGCTACATTATGCGTGGAGTCATACTGACCCAGTTGTGTGCTGACCGCAAACCTGCTATTTTACACTGACATCCGAAGGAAGCGAGGAGCAGTCAGCCAGTTGGTGTCCCGCACATGCAATCGAATGCAGAATACAATGCAACTGGCTGCAGAAGGCATGGGACAGTTACGGATTACCGGTCGTTCTGGAACAATTATGTGGATTTTGATCACATGCTCGTCGGTTTTTGCTTCTTGTGGCATTTTTCGGGAACATTCAAGTTGCTGTCTATTGCAAAGCTCTCAGACCCTATTATCAAAGCCACCTACTGAAGTCCTTTTCAGCTAATCCATCGTCAGATGTCGACTATTACTAAGGAGAATCCCAACCATCCAAGATGATGACAACGATGCACTGGATCCTGAACGAGATTCTGAGCTTGCTCGAGGTTCGGATGCGTATTCCTGCAGGTGAACACAATGTAAGTCGATGAAATTTCATGCGCCAGGTGAAAACAGTAATCGCGCTGATAGCGAGCTTGGCGTCTTCAGCGAGCTCAAGGGATGGAGGAAATGAGAAACTTTTGTAACGTGCGAAAACTCTTCCAATTGATACGTACAACAGGCCGAAAAGGCCTATGGCAGGGAAAAAACGACCTGCTCGCTTCTAAAGTTGGAAGAATGCGTGGGTCCTTGGGGTACACACTTTTAACAGTTTAACTGGCTATCTTCAATCACCCGTGACGATCAACGGAGTCTTGAACAGTAAACTTGAAACCTCCAATGGTTTCGGAGGTAGAACAGTGTACGTATCTCGAAAGTTGTGTTAACTCTGACCGTAGTGTGGCGCACAAAACGAACACACGAACCGCGAAGACCACAACTGCGTTTATCCCTTCGGGTCGAAAAAGAGTACCAAGGGGGCTTAAAGTGGATCGGACTACAGTGAGGGCTGCAATGTTGTACGCCTGGGATATTTCGCCGCTGAGGATGAATGTCTGATCATGGATATCTTGAAACTATAGTTGGAATAAACTTAATCGAATTGAGAAGATCAGTGAACGGGCGTTCGGTAAAGCGACGACTGCTTCACTTGAGGAATAGCTCAGTCCTGCTCTACACAAGCCGGCTTTTCTCGTTTACGCTATTCGTACCTGATTAGAAGTGGCGACAACCGAGACAGGGGCAAAATAAGATAGAAGAAGCGAGTGTAGGCTGGGAAGAAAGGTCCGGGAACAGTTTATGCTGTTTTACTTCTACGTGTCCCTTTTTTGTACTTGTTCGGAGATCCTCAAAGAATTGACCGCTGGCTGACCTCAGTAATGTCACTGATGAATATTCGGCTCAATTTTTGAGTTTTCGGACAAAGCCTCAAATGTTTTACTATTGTTACAGTTTGGACACATCGTAAATGGATTAGAATAGTACAAAATTAGGTAGTAGACCTAAGGGAGGCAGACATAAAGGATTGATTCTTCTTTTCACTGTTTGGTTTAAAACTCATCTTCAAACAAATAACTTAGCCATTAGTATAGTAATGAAAATTAGTGCATCTTTTCTTGGTGGGAACATTGAAATACGTGATGAACACACTTGTCCGTTCCGTGCCCAATAAAGGAATCCATCGGGTACAGAAATTCAGCAAGATCAGTCGTTTTGGGAATCATCAGTAAAATTCATCCCAAGTGTTTCGAGCACGCCTAGACATCATAAAGTTAATAATAAGTCAATAATCAATATCGAAGGTCAGGACCGATGAAATCAGTCGGAATTCAGTCGGTCACGCAAGACCAACATGCGACTATCCGGCCAAGCGAAACTCAGTGCCATACACAGCATTTTGATGTACAGAGATTTGTCTGCAGACATAAATACTAAGTACTTCCTGAATAGGAATAAATCTAGCTCGTAAAACTTCACTATCCATAATTCGTACTTCATGAAGTGACCTAGCTTCTGTTTGACTCCACTAGCCGTGGCCGCTGACCATACTGGTAAATAAAAGCCAATCTGTTTACTGAGTATCCATCAGTAGGTAGAACATATTTCTATACTGGAAACAAAAAGTGTGCCATTGGGTTCCGGTTAAGGAGATAATAAATTGCTCGGAGCAGAACGCACACACATAGTGTGCGTGATGTGCGGTGTGATCATAAAGTAAACAGATAGTTCGCTGATTGCACGCATGTGCGTTTGAAATTCACCTATGATATTGGTTACGAAAGCGTCGGTTTCATCACTGTCGCAATGCCACAGCCTTTAGCTAGCTGCTCAGTGTTGGAAGAGTTCGGCTGGAACTTTCTATTCTGACAATCGAATAAGCTTTCATAAACCACTGAAGAAGTCTCAATCGTCGATCAGGTAATTTACGAACGGTAGTGCCTAAGACTGGCTCACTGATGTGCATAACATAACTGTAAACGTTTAGTCGGACGAGCTGTTACAGAGCTTTGGTATGAAGACAATAATGCCAGCAAACAAAAATGAGGCGGAACAATAAAACAACAGTAAGTAAAACGGTAACGTTAACAAATACCATTAACACGTGTCGCGGGTGGAATCGGGCAGTAAAATAGCAGCTGCAAGCAAGAAGCGAGAGAAGTTGTTACATATTGCAGCAAGAAGTGTGGCAATCGCAAGGTTTTATCACTGCCACGGCAAATAAGCGGAAAGGCGGCGGTAATACTGAAAAAAAAACAGAGATTTACCAGAGACTACAAATCGAACGCTACTGCATTAGTAGGTTCAAGGCATATTTAATCGTTTAATTTAATGACACAGGAGATACCAAACGTTAACGCTAGCGTCAGCTGTCAGGACACGCAAATCTCTCTGAGTGAGGACTAAAACTTTAGGGGCAAAACGAAGCGGATGAGGTTAGCCCAGCATTTGCTATCCTTCCATATCATTAAAACCTATGCATCCTGAAATTTGCTTAGGCCGGTGATAGCATTCACAAAAGTGCTCCCCAACATGTGGCGAAGTTATGCTCTATGTTGAAGAACGAAACGAAACACTGCGGTGTTCACCAGCATGTATGCTTAGCCAGCCTATGGACACCCGGGAAGGGCTACTGAAAAATAGATCCTAGGAGAATTCTACATAAGATAGGTATACTTCTAAGGGGTCTTCGACAATGTGGATCATTGAATTCTCGTGTCAAATCCTCGGATCTACGACTGTGATGAATCGTTACCAGATGGCCCTTAATTACTCCTTATCTACATTACTTCCACATCCACTGCGAAGTACCCACTGTTCGTCGGTGAAGAAAAAACCTGAAGAGCAATAACAACCTTGGAAGGAAATCGTGTTTGTCAGATGCATACTACTGGCACATCTACCTGGCCAGTGCAAAATACCACCAACTTGAACACAGCCAAAGGCAAACCATAGTCACTGTACTGAAAAGGAAGTCATTAAAGGACGATCACAGTTTCCGTGCTTTTCGATCACTCAGCCTTATCCAAAAGAATCTCAACACTACGGAAAAGGCAACACCAATAGCTATCGTCTTGAGCCCAATCATCGAGAAGAACCTAATCAATTGTAACGGCCGCCTACATTCGTCCTCGCGTTAACAAAGTCTGGCGAATCTAACTTAAAGACTAAGAAGTAACATTCGATCAACTAAGGACAAGCCACTACGGTAGTTAAAAGGTTTGACGTTCAACCTGGTATATTCTGTGGACGACGCGAACAATGAGGTAGCTCCTTTAATTAATAAACTAACGTAATAATTCGATTCATAGCATTCTAGTTATTTCGCAAATTACTCATCTCTGAGTTTTCCACCCGAAGCAAGCCAAAGATTTCGGCTGATCAATCTACTGAAGGGACTTTTTTCCAAGAAAAAATACACTACTCTTCGACAGTCTCAACCAGTTTCACCCTTCTTGGTTTTAACAGAAGACTCAAACGGAACACAGCTGAAAGTCTCGTTTATGGTGTTTTCAAGTGGGTTCCAGGTGAGTCTCTGTTCATAAACAAATTAGTAAGCAGATGAGTGTATTTCGTTAATTTTCCCTTCTTCGAATAGATTCATACCTTTTCCGTATATTCTGAGTTTCGTTACAACTAAGACATTACAACTCGAGGAACCAACAATGCAGTTGTCAGGTTGGTCCCTCACGTTCCGCGAGCCTATGGTTTGTACACACCTGAAACACCGGGGTTGCTACTGATTTGTGAGGGAAAAGGATTAGTTTTGACGTTCAAACCACACCTCAGACGCAGAATGAGGATGCTAAACTTTGGACGTTCCCGTCCGGGGCCGAATACAGTCCTCGGTAGCTGGTTGACTTGGTTTCAGCCTCGGTTAGCCGTGGACAAAGGTTACGTCAAGCCTCAGAGATTCCTTTTATTAATCCATACATCTGCATCGGACTGACAGAACTGTGACCCTGTTATGTAGTAGACACCGCTGGTCACATCGGAGAGGCCATCGATTCACACGAGCCAGCAGAACAATAAATGCATCAATACCAACTTGAATACCCGAGTATGCACAGTGAACTCTAGGCTGTTGTGGTGAGACGAGTGCTAGAAGCGTCTAGGAGAGCCTTTTGTGTTCCAAAAATGGGTCACGAAAAGCTTCTTCAGGAACCTATACTGGAAATAACTCCACGGCAAAGCTAACTGGCTTGCTCTGTGGTGGAGTACGCCCATCCACATTGCTGATCTCTACCACGATGGTTCCGCTTAATCTCTTTAGCTCCCTTTAGAAGCATAAGATCGTTAAATCGAGAGACACGGATGCGACCTGGCTGCTCTCTACGTCTTCACAAAGAAAGAGGGTGTAGGGTAAGAATAACAGAAATCACCAGAAGAATCCAGGAGTTTCTATGGGTTGGACTGTGATTTAACCTCCAACAGCGAAAGTTGTCTACATCACTGGTGGCTCTCGTCCGTCCCGTTGGGTGCTTACCGAGTGCTACGTAAAAACACGCCGTCACTGGGCGTCCCTTAACTAGTCAACTCCCGAGGCGTCCACATGAGAGAACTGATAGACCATTCGGTTTACCCATTTGACTGAGAGTGATTGGAATTTGGAGACACTCAACATCGGATTACCAAAACTTGACCTATGGAGAATATTGCTACCAAATGTGTGAAGAAATGAATGGGATGAAAATGTCCTGTGGCACAGATGAGGAGAACATTCGACGCCATAAAGTGTGATAACTTTTCATTGTGCCAGATATACAGATTCAAAGATTCATCTTCAAAGTGTCGCGAACTAATGTTCGATGCGTTGGAAGACAAAGTATTTGGATGCTATGGAGGCGACTTGTTCTTGGATAACGGGTTCTCAGGATCTACCCTGTAGTTAGAAAGACTGACGACAGAGGCTCGCTGGTTCTCGCCTGCAAGTCGATCAAGCGTTTTAGCAAAATAGATTTGGACTCAAGAAGCCAAGGAGCATTCCGCCGACGGCACATGTTTTATAGTTGCACAATGCCTAGTATGATTTGGTCAAGTGACTAACCCTGTTTTGTAAGAATCACAACTTTTTTCGACTACTGGCCTCAATACATACGAGATAATGCAAATATCTACCAGTCTCCGTGTTTTAATAGTCATTCAAACTTTCAAATTGGAATATTTGTTATTAAGGTGGACCGCTCCATTCCACCAACAAGGCCCGTGGATTCAAAAGTCAATTAGAAAACACGAACCCAGAAAAGAGACAAAACAACTGAGAAAACGCCTTCCCTCTTGCGGCAACGGCCCGGCAAAGTTCGCAGGGTAGGATGGCCATGCCGGCAGTTTTATGAATGTAGATATTTAGCACAAACTTAAGCGTCGAAACCCATCGTTTTGAACAATTCACCTAACCAGGATTCACAAGGCTTCCGATTACCGGAACTTTTGCCATATAACCGTCGATTTAAAAATGTCAGAATTAAGTGATAGCATGGAAGACTGCAAAGGGCTTCAAAGTACTCACAGGTCCAAGGTGTCATTGATCAGGACCAAGCGCATCTGACCATCGTGAAATCTTGCCTCAGGGAACATGATCCCATTTGTCAGAATATGGGAATGATTCAATACCATGATACACCAGAAGTTGCCAGAGACTTGAGTCCAGCCGTTCGGGATGGGTTGATCAGGTTCTGGAAGAAAACTGGAGACATTACATTGGTTTGGCATCACGCGACAGTTGGAGTGAAGCAAAAATGTCCCAACTGACAAACTGTTCAAAACATCAATTTTAGTGTAGCCATCTCGAATAATGGTTACTGCTTACGCATAGATAAGGACACGGACCGTCGCCGTCGAGGCGGACGAATTTCAGCTGTTTCGAAACTGAATTAAGATAACCTGAACTTGGATTTTTGGTGACCATATACGAAACTGAAGTTTATATTCTACTGGCTCCAAAAAGCCTACAGAAACGGTCAGAGCGATAGGAGAATACGTATCTTTTGACTGAGGACTATCAACCTAATCAAGTGGTTCACAACTTGGGGGTCGTCGTGGTCCTCTATGCTCGAAAGTATTCCCTTCCGGAAAAAGGTGGACAACAAAACAAAAACCATCTATACCGAAGGATCAGCTGATAAGTTTGACTCGACAGAGAAGTTCCCTACTTTTCCTATGGGTCCAAATATTCGCAGTGGGGTCTATTCGGATTCCTACCTAAATTTACCATTATTGCAACAGAGACCTATTACTTCCGTCACGAAGAGACTGGACCTTACTTTTCCTATGGTCCAAATATTCGCAGTGGGGTCTATTCGGATTCCTACCTAAATTTACCATTATTGCAACAGAGACCTATTACTTCCGTCCCCAAGAGACTGGACCTTACCGTGGTGTGACGGTTTGCGCACCTCAGCGATCCATTGAGCTATACTGGAGAGTGTCCCGCGACACTCACAGAGTCTCTCATACCAGGTTGGTCAATGGTTAGAGGTCTGACGAACACAGTCTCCTGGCCCTCCAAGTTGGGGGTTGGAACATGTGGCGACTTGTTCCGTAGAAATGATGATGCATTTGCATTTCCCGCCAAACACCGCTGCCTTGCGGTTAGGCTTTTGAGCCAAAGGCTTTGACTGAGGACCCTAATCGTCCTCCTGTCTAGGTGTAGGCGCCCTGGCAGTATCCCAGCCC
>NW_008751700.1:1144884-1155383 GCF_000715545.1 Opisthorchis viverrini | reverse complement strand
GCAGAGGAGTATGAAGGAGATCACGAAACGCTTGGGTGCTGTCGGTGCTACTCGCCTTCCTGGATGGGGACCGCGTGATCCTCACTGTGCCTGGTTGGAGACACTACAAGATATGGCTGCCAACCGATGTCAGTGGCGTTCTTGTAGTCAGTTTCTGTCCAGATTGCCTGAGTGAATGTCTGGAGGTGTAGGCACCTCGGAATGATTGTGTTAAGCTAGCACTAAGTCCCCCCCATCCACCTTTATTCTTTTCTTTACAATAAGGCTTTCAAATAAGTCATGGGTGTACGGCAGTGAAGCATCGGTGTTGAGCACTGATGTCATGCTGTTGTTGATGATGATGATGATTCCAGTGTGACTTGAAAAAATTAAAAGATGCATCTGAATTTGAAATTTCAAAGCTCATAAGTTAGCTGGAGTTTTCTGTATAGGCCACTTCTTAACTTGGTTGAAAAGGGAAAACCAAATGCTACGTGATTTCCAGATAAGCTTCAACCATTTACATTGAGATAGTGAAAGCAGCAAGTCAGATTTGATCAGTTTTCTCCAGTGCTGAGAGTTCTGATCGGGTGACGTCCTGAGTGAAACTTCTACATCTTTTAGGAAGCCTTCTGTCCAGAGTGTTCAAGTCTTCTAGGCCCAAATCAATTTAAGCTCAGCGCAACCAAAACTGGCGTGGACGAATTCAGTGACAGGGATCTGCAAGAGTGGTCTGGTCATACAGGTGGACTTAGCCAGCAAAAGTACTAAGTTTGATAAGGACATCGAAAGGCCATCGGTAGTTTATCCCTCCATCAATTCAAATCCAGCTGCATCATACGAGAAGACGCACACCATGCCACGTTTCGGACTACTTGAACGAAACGCGGAACAACCCCGGCGACGAATTAACTCATGTTTTAAATACGATCACAAAAAGGATCCACAATGTGTGAAATGGGGAATCTAGAAAATCACAGGTTTACGTTCACCATCAAGTAAATCAGGTG
This sequence comes from Opisthorchis viverrini, assembly GCF_000715545.1. Lineage (NCBI taxonomy): Eukaryota > Metazoa > Platyhelminthes > Trematoda > Opisthorchiida > Opisthorchiidae > Opisthorchis > Opisthorchis viverrini. The sequence continues at coordinate 1,154,394 of NW_008751700.1, read as the reverse complement.
CTGAAATAACGATAAGTCTAATAGAGTAGCGACTTAAGTGGATGGTAAGTCAACAGGAAGCATGGAGGTTGCCGGCAAAAATAACACACCGTGCGCGCAGTGCCACATGTCATTTTTGCAGTTCCCCGCTAACTCATCATCATCATCATCATCAACGACAGCATAATTCGGAACGCGTCTAGCCTGGACCAGACAGTTATGAAATGCACATAAATTTCTGGTATTAAGTGGATCAACAGTCTCATAGTTTTGTGCGTTGAAATTCAGAAGTTTGAACTCAGTGACCTATTCGCTCAGGCGGAAAAATATCACACTGGAAGACCCCCGGATGAGGAATGGCGCAGAGATGTGCAACAACATAAAGTGCGCGGCAAATCTCACAGCACGAGTGCACGGGACACGTATTACATGACGGTAAGCTCCAGCGAACAGAGTCTACCTCCGAAGCTACGTATCAATTCTGAGCGAGATAAATCTATTCTATGAGTGGGTGAAAAGGAATAAACAGAGTGCATAGTTTTCAATCAATTGAAAAAAGTTTCGAATCGATTGAGAAGTCATCGTTTCAGAAGAGCTTGATAAACAATCGTTAGTTTTTATTTGTGCAACAAAAGCGAACAATTTAGTTTGAGTGGGGTTGAGGTCAAGTGGAATTCAAATGACGACCACTCTTCCTTCCGATGATTGCACACCAACACGTGTCAGCTCGACTGATCCAGAACCGTTCTCCACATGCTTGCCAGTTCCACACCTATTCTGTTAACACTGGGATGCCTGGTGATTTCTACCACCTCGGCGATCAGTCACTTTACTAACCGACAAGAGCCGTTAATTGACACTCATAACTGATCTAGTGTGATAATCTGAAGAGGATTGACTTACTGATTGGTTCCCCGCCTGCCTTATAACCTGGCCACTTTGGTGACCTGCTCACTTGGCCTGATGAAGCATTTGTGTCAAAAGTGAAACGTTGTCCAAATAAAAACTACCGATTGTTTATCAAGCTCTTCTGAAAAGAGTGCATAGTTCCTTGAGGGGAACAACAGAATCAAACGAATCCAGACAAGAACAGCTTTACATGAGTAAGCGTAGACGTGGTTGACACATAAAGCTACTCATATATCCGAAAAATGAAGCTCTTGTTTATTTATTCCGTGAACACGTCGTAAAGAACTCACACGGATTTACCGCGCATGCATTGTGCAGTGACCGACGGTATTCTCAAAGTAGACCAATTCTTCACGTATCCTGACTACCATCATGGCTCGCTCAGCCTAGTTCACTGTATCTTCAGGAAGGACTAATGTGGGGTTGTAATATGCTATATCGAGAACATATGTAGAACAAGTCGACCTTTGTTCGAGAGTGCACACATTGTCTGCATGCAACCAAATAATGATGGAGAATCACTGGGCAAAAAGCGCAATCGTAACCATCGAGATCGAAGGTGCACTTTAGCTTCCAAGGGTCCACGCAGCATTTCTCGTTAAGAACTACAGTAAATTGTATGAGATCTGTGAAACTCGTAGCCAAGATCATCTAACTTCGGCTTCGTATGTTTCTCTCGGGACCGATCTAGTAAAATATCCTCAGCATAATTTTCGCACCATAGTCTTGGTTCTTAATTTGCGGAACACTGGAATGAACCATTGAGTAAGTATATTTCTACCCCTCTGTTTGCTGAGCCGGTTGCATTTCCGGTGAACTAAATTGCTGAAGTTGAGTGCATAGTGAACACAAAGGCTGGAACTATTGTGTACTACCTCTCGGAGATAAACTTACCGATGATTTGAGGACCTTTGTAGTGCAATGCCATTCCCATTCGCCGCTACTGGTAGGGGCATGTTATGGTCACCGGAGGAGTTCCTGTTCTCTGAGTGCTGAAAATGATATTATGTGAACCGACAAACTGAAACACAAATATAACGGATAAGGAACTGAAATTTTCACAAGGCGCATTGCGTCATTGGAGACTGTAACAAGATGTATGGACTATATACCATGACATTAATTTCCGTACTAGGGCTAGCCGGAATCCCCATAGGTGATTTGAAATTGTCATCCTCTTAATGCCTTAGATTGAGCAACCATTGCATTACCTTCAAAAGTAAGAAGATTCAGTCCGATAATCAAAGAGGAAGTAATCGTGAGTCGCAATATGGGAAATCAGTCAAATAGGTGGGAATTATCCGAGAAACTGAGAAAGCATATGACTTGAGAATAATTTAAGGATAGCCAGATAATTTCGGAAAATAGTAAAATAAAAAGCTCAGCGATGAAAGGTGGAGAATGCTTTGCGACTAGTATGATGAAACTCCTCCCGAAGAGTTGAAGAGTTACATTCAGACCAAATGACAGAACAGAAAGTCTGATTGGTGGAAGCATGGAAGCAAATAGGGAAAACAAAACGGTCGTTAGCAGGGCTGCTGTGACTTCATTGTATAAAATACATGACCTACTCGGTGTTACATATTTAAAGCCGTTCACAAGTTCTGTCTCGTTCATGGAAAAAACTCCGTGCAATGTTCCATAGTGGGAGCAGTGACGAACAAGGCCCTTCCTAGACAGGAATATGCATCTTTTGAAGGCCGCAGAGACTAGATGGGATGCACCCAAATAGCTTAACACGCTCGACAGTCGTTCCATATAATACGCCTGTAGTTTTTAAATAGAGATGAACCCGTTGTGCTATTGGTGGTGCGAATTTAGCTGTAAGATCCTTTCTGTGCCAGTTTGCCATGTCATACGAAGAAAGCACGAAGAATGAGATAGTGCTAAGCTACCCAAGCCTAGACCGGAGCAGCCATTTTACCCAGATAGTCGTCGCGTAAAAGCAAGATTTTGCGCTTATCTATATGTACCTTGACCATGGCGTTGCTGTTCTCCAGAGCTGTTGTATGTGTGGCTACAGTTGACACACACATTTGAACAGGTTGGCTCAATAGTACATCCTACAAAATCAAACTATCAACACACTTGTACCTGGTAGTATATTCTTTCTAAGGTAACTTCAGATATTAGTGGAGTATGGCAGCTCAATTGGTGACCTCGCAACCTTATTAGTGGTAATGTGACAAGTGATGTGACAAACGCAGCCGTAAACCTCGTTGAAGACTTCCAGGTCATTCACAGGACGCGCTTTGTACACATATTCAACAATCATAACCAAACTCATCCGTAAGTTCACATGCACATAATACTCCACAACCGACTCAATGTTTCTCTGTCGCGGCCTAAGCCCTGTTGCTTAATCCCTGCCGTCCTGACGCACCCTAACACAGCGCAATGGACCAGTGAATGGTCGTCAGGCTGTCTCTTGCGCTACCTGCCCTAAACTGGCTACGAGCTACAAACCCCGGGTCAAGTTCGGCCAAGTGTCCTTTGGTGCTGTGATGTAGTAAGTGAGCAGTGCTTACGATAGCAATCGCTTGCACTGTCCACACTTGAGTCTAGGTGAATGACATGAGTTCCGAATGTGACGTTTCCCCCATGGGGGTGAATAGGCCATTTAGGGAAACAGAAATTATTCGCTTCGTGGTATTCGGTGATTTAGTTCCTCGAGGGAAGGGGTTTTATTGGGGAAAAATTCATGCTTCTAGGATAGTCTGCTTGATTTGGATGCCTGCCAGCAGTGGTGAATGAATTGAGGTTAATAAACAGTATCGCCAGTTCAACGCAACGCGAAGTAAAAATTCATTTGCTCCGGTACATTTGGGAATGTTCTGTAAACGTTCACATTTAAAAATGAATTACTTAGGTAAACTACAAAAACGGCTTAAATCAATAATACGGTTTGAAAGAAAATAGATAATTATTCGACCCATTCGAAAACAAGTAAATAATCCACCCACCAGTTGTTGACGACTAACAGTCGACCACTGAAACAATAAAATCGACAGTTACTCAGATTTGAAGGCAATTCACTTTTACAACAGTCAAGGGGTCGAAGACCTTCAGGCACTCAGTTAATTCGTCAGCCCAATTATCCACCACCCTCTTAATTCGAGATTCAACGGGATTCGCCATCGTCTTAAGTTCGAGTTGTTGATTTCCCCAATCCCCGTCGAGCCTGCAACCAAAATTTTAGTATAATGTGAAATACATAGGACATTTTGTCACCTAGCGTTTAGTATAGTATTCAAGCACCCGGAAATGACGCTGTTTGAGCGTCAATTCGTTTGAACGCTTGAATAGGTGAAGGAATTACATATCACTGTCTGCTGTCGGTGACATTTGAACGACCAAATCACAATCAGTATGCCTGTTGATTGTATCGTGTCAGCACTACATAGCCGAATGAAGGATGAACAACAACAGCTGACAATTTTCTGAACGGTTGGTGAACTGTTGGAGGAGCAAGGACAATATTTTTTTTTAATTTCGGAAGTGAGATATTTATAAGGGAGAGCAGATGCACAACATGAGTTCGACCGGTATTTTAGTCCCGGTTTCCAAGAGCGGATATCATGCGAGAAAACCAACGGAAGGGTGCAACATTGGGCATACGCATAACAAGTTTCCCTGCGGTGCGAGTTCGTATCATTTCATCAGACCTATTCGCAACATCTGCATTTGGAGGACTGAGGCTGAAAAACGAGCCTAGTAGACTGCTAAATTCATCAGTTCCTCTCGTCTGGTCGATTAGTAAAATGATCGAAATTTAGCGTATACCAGTCACTTACGTGCGCTGAACAAACAGACGATGAGTGAAAAATCCCCTGTTCTGACGGCTGGTGAACTGATAGTGAAAACACCCGGATGTACGAAGTGCGAAGTTTCGCATGCTTTTCATGGACGATTCGAACCGTCTGGCAGCTTCCCTTACGCAGGATAGGCTTTACCGACATAAGATAATTCTCATGGGGCTTAGCAGCACTGCAGCGGCGCGGTAAAAGTTTAGTGTGCTTCTTCTTGCAGATTTGAAAGTGTGCAAAGCTTATACATGGATGAGATATGTGTTTGACACTTCTTCAGAGGATCACTGGGGAAATTCGGACGTCGTGTTGAATCGGTTGAACAGTTTGAAGTGACGGTTGAATACTCGAACCCACCTATATGTGATTCCTGAGGTTGATTTCTTCAATTATGTGACTTCAATTTCTTGGTCTATGTGCCTACTATTTACACTACCTAAATATCCTTTTCATTACTTCTGAGCCACTACTGAAGTTTATGTGAGACGGCAAAGTTTTCCTCTGGGTTGCCGATCAAGAAAATGTCTAACCTGCTATTTAGAACAGGACTGTTTTCGCAACACTTGCTGGAGCCGGTGATGCTGATGAATTATGCCCAAGGACGAGTTATGTATGGGATGTAGGCCTTTAGACTGTTGCCGTGGCGACAATGGGATTAAGTGAAAGGAGTGCTGGTCTCAACAACAGAAATATTATTCAGTGGGAGAGAAGGAAGCACCTGTGTGTGTGGGGGGGACTTGTGAGAATGATATTTACGCCTATTTTACTTTGCATATGGATCATTTGCAGATCAGGTGTTTAGTGCCCGCTTGGGACACAATCGAGTGTCTGATGCCTCTTCTCAATTGGTATTGAAAAACTTCAAATATTTTTAAGAAGCGAAAATGACGGTTAATATTAATGCCCGTTGTGCGTCACAAATCGAACAGCCAGAATTCCGGAAGATGCAGTCCTTTCTGTAGTTTCTGAGTATTATTGCACTGTTTAGTCACTTACAAATATCCCATCGGATATATTACTGCTTTATATTCATATGGAATGAATCACGATTTGCAGTCAGATGTCTCGTGCGTGGAGATCGCATCAAGATTTCTAACAGTCTGTTTCCATCCGTAAATGTCATCAGAGAATCATACATATGAAAGCCCGTGTTTGGCAGTTTTACTGGTGGTCACATATTAATTGGTCACGCAATAACACAACAACCCATGATGTGTATGAACTCAATTAGATTCATGGGGTTTACGAACGAACCTGGAGGAACTTATGATACATAGACACTTGTACTCTTCTTGCGGGACTACACACTCTCTCAGATTACTATGGGAGACCTGAGAAATACCCATGAACCTAACCTGAAGATTGCGAGTTGTCTGCTTGACCACCTTCAAACTACCAAGGGGCACGTTCGTTTTTCTAAGAAAGGAACTATTACCGAGAGATGTAGCGGCTATTCGGGCTTATGCGTACAACATTTGTGTTTGTGTGTATTTCTCGGTGCATCTTGCCCAAGCCGGTCATATTCTTGCTTCACTTCGACCGTTGTGTTTTGTTGGGATCTTCTCTGTCGAACTTGTTACAGCTGCATACATCACGTTCCCAGCCGGTTTTACTGGTTTCCCTCCAAAGCAGATAGTTCAGCGACCCACATCAGCAGAGCAAACAGTACATAAACTTGCTAACAACTCCAAAGACCCGGTTTAGTTTAACATAAATCCTATGCGACCACATCCAGAGAGTACAATCTACACCTTATGATCCTTCGCTCAAGTGCCAAAGAACAAAAAAGAACATGCTGGATTCCATTTTCCTTTATTCCAAGTGGCTTGAGGCTCCACTTTATGGATGGGTGTTGTGACTGAATGGTTCTGTTGGCTCTCCGTCCGTTTTGGATTACCAGGAGGAACAGCTACCGACAGCGGCCCGAAATTATGAATAAAGGACTTCCCCAACTTACTGAAAGACAGTGCTATCGAATAAATTACAACAGTATGCCATACGTCAAATGCATGAACAGGACACCAATGTATTCAGACGATTGTCCTTCAAAAATAAAGTTTAGAGGACGCCGTTATTCCTGCCCTCGTGTACTAGGGAACAACGCATTCAACTACCAAAAAAAAACGTCAGCAGAAATCAGCGTTTGAACGACACAAACATGACGCTTACAAATTTAATGTATCTTATTCCCGAAAGCCACCAATCCACTAAATAAACTCGGGAATCAAGACAAGCAGCACCGGGATTATAGGCGCTCTAGAAAAATCCTAGACAGGTGAATAGGCCCGGATACGAAAACCAGTAAATTGCGTTCCCTCAGGGCTGCGCACATGTGAGTATCTTTGTGTGGCGTACGTACCGTTGCAGCGGAAGTTATTGGCGTTTCCACCTACTTCCGTATATGAGGCGTGCGAACGATGAGAACACAACCCCCTCTGCTCGGGTACGAATGTACAGCGGTTTAGCCGTGCAAGTCGAAGCAAAATGCGCTGCACATCTTAGGGATGTGACACCTACGGGTCATCTGAGCTGGAGTTACCGATAAATGCGGATAGACGGCGAAGCTTAGGGGAGTCGTGTTCATCAGTCAACCCACAGATAGCTTCCAGTGGGCTCTATGCGCAGCCAGGATGTCGCAGCGGGCAGCCAGCTGCCCCCTGGCACCAGAAGGAAGGAAGCCTTGGGTTGGAACACAATCATTCCCAACAGTATGAGTCAAACAGTCCTATTGATTGCAGTTTCACGGTTGAGCTTCAATCGGGTTGTAATTAATTTTAGCAGTAAACCGAGACGCTTCATGGAAAACACGACAAATATGATGTGTGTTTCGGCAGAAAACTCTTTGAAAATACCTCAGCTTCCGAAAATAACCGACGATAATCATTACAAGTAATCAAGAAGCAAACCTTTGCTTTTTTCCTTCAACGAGTAGTGAAGTATTTAGAATGAAGTTAATTAGATAGTATAAAGTGTGAAGAATCTAGCGGAAACTAAGGGCCGTAAGGATGACCACTGCGAGTTTTGTTGTGAATTCTTTGAAACAAGACTCTTCGAACTGCTACTACAAAAACTGAACATCGTTGCAACAGTGGACCAAGCAGGCACGTTGGACCCAGCCAAGAAGGACGAAATGGACCCATTTTGGCTCGCTTATATACAATGCTTAGAAGAAATCAGAGGCAGACAACTCCTCGTATTCGAAGCACCGTGACCGTCATTCACAGCAGTACATTCAAAAGGTGGGATGTGCCGTTCGTCAAGATCTACGAAACTGTAAATGCGGTAGCTGAAAGTAGACGCGTGGGTAACTCAAAAATAGCCAGCTGATCTACAGAGAACAACATAGTCATCACAGACGGTTTTTGCAGTTCAATAATATCAAGAAAGACAAAGGGAAAGACCGTGTTCTAAACTTTTAACACCGTCAGGTAGTGCTCCCCAACAAGATAGTGTGGAAACTGGTTATCCTCACCATAAATGACACTGGTTGAACTTTGAGAGAACAACACCAACGAAATTGTGAAGACAAACACATTTCTTTCGTTTTCGAAGAAGTTTGGTGACAATCGGTAGATGTATTGGTGGGCAATGTTTCACTTTTGACACAAAAGCTTCGTTAGGCCAAGTGACTAGGTTCCGAGGTTGGTCGAGATTTAAGACGGAAGCATAACCAATCAGCTAAGTCTAGCTAAACCTCTGTTGGCTGTCGGCCAAAGGATTTTTGTGTGTTTGGGTGGGTGAACGAATGGTTGGTCGATGGGGAAACCTAGATGGGTTTGTGTCCAGTCTAGGGTCTGGTTCGGTTCATTTGATGGTCCCTCTTGAACATCGTTTGAACCCTCTGTCCGACTCTGTGGTGAGCTAGTGCTAAGATAGTTATGTAATAGGGATTCTGTGTGTATGAAATTAACTGCGACGATTGCACTAAGGTTTACATAGGACAAACTGCCAGGGAATTGCACAGCAGAATTGGTGAGCATAAAAGAAGTATAAACAAACACGTACTCCCTAAAACCGAATAAGTGAGTGTAGAATGAATGACATATGGTGATGGAAGGCGACGGCCGAGGATATGAGGGCCTTTACAATAGGTACCCACTACACTCTATTTCGAGGCCTTCGATCATTTAAGGTCAAAGAAACTCGAAACAAAGAGTAACCGAAAAAGATCAATCCTCAGAAGCGACAGTTTGAGATGTAGGCTGAACACCATGAAGAGCAATTCGGCGGACTCCTTCAAGATGTTAAGTGAAGATAAGTGGGACATTGACATTAGATTTCCAAATATAAGGTAGTATCCCATAAGATCTTGTTCTTTAAACGAGGAACGGTCCATACTGTGCGCTTTTAAAAAAAGTTGGTGAAACATCATCATCATGGACAGCATGACATCAGTGCTCAACACCGATGCTTCACTGCCGTACAACCATGACTTATTTGAAAGCCTTATTGTGAAGAAAAGAATAAAGGTGTATGAGGTAGGGACTTAGTGCTAGCTTAACACAATCATTCCGAGGTTCATACAACTCCAGACATTCACTCAGGCAATCTGGATAGAAACTGACAACAAGAACGCCACTGACATCGGTTGGCAGCCGTATCTTGTAGTGTCTCCAACCAGGCACAGTGAAGATCATGCGGTCCCCATCCTGGAAGGCGAGTAGCACCGACAGCACCCAAGCGTTTCGTGATCTCCTTCATACTCCTCTGCCAGGTCATGGGTTGGCCACCTCTCTGTTTACGCCACTCCGAATTGGGCATGGAAAACAGCACTCTCTTCGGCAAACGATGGTTCGGCATGCGTAACACATGTCCC
>NW_008751700.1:1121310-1143212 GCF_000715545.1 Opisthorchis viverrini | reverse complement strand
GGGTTTTGGAGACCCTCCAGTGTTCGTCTCATTATTTCATCGATCACAAAGTTGAAAAGGAATGGAGAGAGTGGGCATCCCTGACGGACACCGCTTTGTGTGCGGAAGCTTTTGGAGAGCTCTCCGTACACTCTCACACGTCCGGAAGTCTGAGAATACAAAGAACGTATTGTGTTTACAAACTTCTGGGGCATTCCTTGGTGGGCAAGCGTCTCAAGAAGAACAGACCGATCAACCGAGTCGAATGCGCCTCGGAAATCCAGGAATACTAGAATCGTGGGTCGCTTCTACGTATGGCGTTGTTCTAGCACCTGACGCAATATGAAACATTCATAAATATGAGCGACTAAAGCGGGATCTTACTCAAATAGAACGCTTCTGTTTGAGTCAGAATACGTGAAAGAATTGCGATACTCACTCTTGAAAACCACTGTGGTATCAGCAGTAGTGCCCAAGGTAATAGCTTCAACAAACTGACCGACGAACGAAGGAGTTTTGGGTTTTGTCTCAGAGAAGAGTTTCCTGACTACATTTCCGCACTATAACGGGTGCTTGATTTCCCAATGATAATGGTGTCATCGTCTTAACCTGAAAACTACCTGATTCTGTCAATCGTTAGGAACTACGAAAAGGTCAGCTAACCAAATATGTTCAGTCTAAATTGTTGCCTCTTGCAAAAGCACTGCGTGCTAAACTTCATGGAGGCGTACGCACAAGCTGAAAGTCTCAACATGAATACACAAGTTTAACTGGTGTAAGTCAGGATTACTTCTAGGTATCCCTCCGTCTGAACGTCGTTACCGATACAGCCACCCTCACCTAAATCCAATTATTACTGGAGTCGAAATGTTTTCGAGGGGTTCGCTTGAAGGGAGTGACAGCCCGTACGATCTTAGACTTTCTGAATATTGACCTGAAATACAAAGCACTCTGAGGGATGCTGCCTAGACATGATAGGAAAGACGATTCTGATCAGGCTTGCAGACCTCAAACAACGGGATATATTCACTGAACTGGTCAGCTTAATAGACTGCGGCAGACTAATACTGGTTAAAAACACTCTTACACTCAAGAAATTCGAAGAAGTCTCCGACCCAGTAATGCATAAACCTGTTTATTGATTTTAGCATAAATATCCCCAAACCGTGATCCAGACATTCATCGAGCGGCTATGCCTTCTGTATTTTCTCTCCTCTCAGTGATTGAATCTATAGCGGCTGAAAGGTAGAAAATGTAGCTGAACTGAAGTATTGAGAGCTTCCTAAATTTGGATAAAGATGTGGACATTGCCAGAAAAGATGGTTTGCTTTTTCAAAGAGGAAACTACTCACAAGTTGCTAAAAACTCTACCACAGCTTATGACCGGATTCGTTTTCCTTGGGGCTCATCAGGCAGGCGCAGTCCCAGAGTTTCCATCATTATTCACTAAGCAAACTCTGTTGTTCACATTTCTCGTAGCATCGTATTCACACGCGAAAACCTTTCGTTTGCCAACTTAGCTTGGTATATCATGGAGGATTTCCACAATGTTTGTCCATTCAATCCTTCAATAGAAACAGCAAACCAACTTCGAGAAATACACTCATTTGCAAATCAATTTGGTTTTCACGAGAGGCCCAACTGAATCTCTCATTTATGATATTCTACAACTGAATGTGCTGCATACAGGCCGCCTCATGATTCAGTTGGCACGATATTCGAGATATTGCAGTATATTCTCATAGAGGAAACTACTCACAAGGTTGCTGAAAACTCTTGATGAGGCGGCCTGTGTCCAGCACATTCAGTTGTAGAATATCATAAATGAGAGATTCAGTTGGGCCTCTCGTGAAAACCAAATTGATTTGCAAATGAGTGTATTTCTCGAAGTTGGTTTGCTGTTTCTATTGAAGGATTGAATGGACAAACATTGTGGAAATCCTCCATGATATACCAAGCTAAGTTGGCAAACGAAAGGTTTTCGCGTGTGAATACGATGCTACGAGAAATGTGAACAACAGAGTTTGCTTAGTGAATAATGAATAATAATGAACACATTACTTACTGCTTGAGAACTACTGGAACCATTCGCTCCTGGGAGGTAGTAGACTGTAGCTGGATGAAAGCGCCGCTCTGTGGAGAAGAATGACAGTATTTTGGTGGTGAGGTGGAGAAGAAGACATTCGATGACTACATTCAACCCGTAGGATAGAAACGCAATGAAGAGCAATCAACATCGTCCAGGCGGCAGGACACTAAAGTTCAAGTTGCCCGACACCTTTGCTTCCGCCGTGCCTGACCCCAATGCAGTTCGCCTTCTGGCAGCTTCGGATTTGTTTCAACTACGCGAGGAGGGCTCCTGCTCTGCATTGCTTCGTACAGACGTAATAATCCTATTGAACGAAATCTCTCGAAAAAACTTTCTGTGGGAAAATATATCGGTCTCAGAAATATAATGCCTTCACCAAAGAAACCTCTGAACCAAAAAGAATGCTGCATATCTATTGGCGTCGACGGTTGACAATCCGATTAACCCTGTCTCAAAGGATAGTCATTTCAAAGAAAAGTAAGTGAGACAACTGATAATGTTCCACTCCGAATATCACGAACGTGTATGACCAATCCTACTCAGCTTGATCACCGTTTCACACCGAAGCAGACTTACTAAGTAGTGAGCAAACACCAGCCGCCACGAATCGTGCGCCACCCATCCAACGAAACCGCTCGCTTCTCACGTCCAACTCGGCAAAGCCTCCCCAATTGATGGACAGTATACCAAAGCGCCTGGACTTGCCATCCATACTCTCAAAGACTATGCCGTCCAAAGGAGTGATGACTTGTTGAAAAAACGAGTCACGGGCTGAAGCGTGTTGTTCAGATGGCTTTGGCGGTATCAGCCCCCTGTTGATCAAATGGAGGTTTTCCATGGGATTATCGGTTGGCGAAGGTTCGGGATGACTGAGAATGAACACTGAATGACGCAGGCAACCGTGCCTGAAGGCCAGTCTGAAATAAAGAGACGTGAGTTCACTAACTACTATGACCAACAAAGTGTTAGAAAGCCGGAAAGCCTAACAGTCGTCTGTCTTTAGGGTCCATAAAAATGGGGAAAACCATTTACAGTGGACTGAAGCGCAGACTTCATTTCCCTTTCTCCGGCTTGAATCAGGTCAAATTTTCACACTTTCATTCAGCCCAAAAGGTCATCTTGCTTTCGGATGTGCCCCACGTGATGACAAATTTGTTCATTTAAATCAGAGCTCAAGTGATTGCAGAACGAATCGCAATTCAGTCTAGGCGAACGCGAAGCCAAATTTTTTGGAGAAGACGGACAACAACTTAGCCCTTATGGTCGTACCTAAAAGGCTGTCTTATGTAAATATATAAGTGATACTTTGTATTAATATTTGAGCCAGAATCCAATCCTTTTCGAACAAAATTCCGGTGAATGGGCAAAAATTATGCCGGGGTATACATAATCCTAACTTGGACTTCAGGAATAATAAACTGAAAAGTAGGAGGGTCGACCGTGCTGCTGTCACCCGTTATTTCTTGCTTGTCTGTCCGGTTAAGAAGGCTTGTGCTGAAAAATGTGATTTGAAGTGTGACCTCGAAGCCATCCAACCTGAAGCACACGGCGAAACTCAAGGCGGAAATATTTTTTCCACGTTTCCTTCAGGATGGCCATGCGAAATTCTGTTAAATTCTGTCGCCAGCCATTAGCAGTTTCAAATTATGACACTGTCTGCGATAAGTGGAGTCTATGGGTAGATGGGAATTTCGAGAGACATTTCCTAGAAAATAACACAGGGCCAAGCGTGTAAGCATGCATGACGTTACTGGACACAGTTTAGCTCATTAAATGACTTTGAAGCAACAGCCGAGACTGCTGATAATGAGCTATGGGGGCGTTAACTGATTGAAAAACTAGGTCAAATATTGTCTGGTACACCGTTTGGTTGACAATTTTACGCAAACTCCTGCGCATTGTATACATTACATTACAGCTCGAGAAGACAAAATTATTCTTCGTCGTTATTGACACTCTTTGAGGGATTGCAGCATAGTGTTTTTCTGCTCCACGAAACTGGAGAGACATTTTTGTTCTGTTTAAGAAGGCAACATTAACCAGGTGAGCGAATTCAAAAGCACAGGGTTTCTCCAGCGCTACCGCCATTCACGGTAGGCGACAAAATTCAGACCATGATTACGAAACTCAGCCCCCGATAATTATCTGAAAAAGGCCAAGTTGTTACTTGTTCCTTAACCACATGCAGTACAGCACGCGGCTGCTTCTCCCGTTTTTTACTAGAGTCACCGCCGTTCAAACAAAAAATGCGAGATGCTCAGGTAAGAGGAACTGTCGTATTCGAAGCGCAGACACTTTCCGACACGAACTCGTAGTTTAACTTTGACACTGTAGTGTTATGTGTAACACCAAGCTTGCTTCCTGTTGCACCTTCGAATCGGTTACAAACGATAGACATTCTCATACAGTCGACCAACTATCAACATTGTCGGCACAGTAGAAACACAGACTGAATAGCGGGTCATAAGTCAGTGACTACGCGAGTCCAGTAGATATAAAGTTGAAGTAACGAAATGCCTTTCGATACACCCAATAATCGTCCATCATAAAAAGCATACCCAACTGAAAAGGTGTGGTGTGAAGTTTGGTAATAATCAGATGCAATAGTGATGAGTCGATGTTCGAGACAATTCGAGTCAAGACCACAGATCAATAACGCAGATAAGAACGTAGTCAGTCTCCCAGTCGTTTAACAGTATTTCAGGCAGAACCGCACCTGCATGGCTGATTGACCTTGTTTCTTAAAGTGGAATAACCGAGCGAATAAGGGGGGAGATAGGTTTCCAAATAATCACGTTCGAGCAGTTGCTAGAAATTTGCAGCCTTAACGAGCGCCGGTCATCATCTTGGAAATCACGGGTAGAATGAGGTGGGCAATCTACTTAACGACACGTATAACTATTTCTAACCTATAAATACTTGGAGGAAATCGTTCGCATTTCTTACGATGACATACACTGTTACCGTTGAGAATCCGTAATCGAAAAATAGACATACGAGTGAAAGGAAGAGAGCCTCCCCTGAGGAGTCATTTATTAGAAAATGCCAGCTGAACAGTTACAGATTAGTGGACAGGGAAGCAAAACTCCCATATGCATCTTGTTTACTAACACTGAATATCCATCTTCTCCTTGAACGCGTCTTCCTGGTCTTTCCTGGATATTCATTGACTGTTGCTTAAATCCAAGCTAATGCTACAAAGCGACTCCACAAATTCCGTAATAGATCCCACTTTTCAAAAGACGCAAAGCAGATTTACGAGGAAACATACTACTCACATGCCCTCCCATCAGTGGTAACACCGTTACACCAGTACCACCGAATAAAGAACATCAACAACAAACTGTTGTGTAATAGGGATTCTGTGTGTATAAAATTAACTGCAACGATTGCACTAAGGTTTACATAGGACAAACTGCTAGGGGATCGCACACCGGAATTGTTGAGCATAAAGGAAGGATAAACAAACCACCAAGGAGTGCAGAACAAACGCTGGTCAAAGGTTCACGGGACATAGAGTAGATCTGGAGAATGTGGAAGTTTCAAGACGGGGAATGAGATTCACACCACAGCGGCTGATAGCCGAGGCGGTGGCATCACAGCGTGAATAGAGTCGAGGGTGTGGAACTGGCGAGCGTATGGAAAGCGGTTTTAGATAAGTTGAGTTGACACGTGACTGTGTGGTTGTCAATCCACGTAGAATCATTAACAAAAACTGGGGGGTGGGGTTGGAAGTCCCAACCCGACCAAAGGTCACAGCATCCCACTCACGCAACTATCTTAGCATTGACTGATCCACACAGAAGGACAGAAGGTTTAAACGACGTTCAAGAGCAATCATCAAGTGGACCGAACCAGAAGAACTAGACCATAGACTGGACACAAACACATGTAGGTTACCCCATCGACCAAACATTCGTTCACCCACCCTAACACAAAAATCCCTCGGCCGACACCCAACAGAGATCTTGCTTGACTTAGCTGATTGGTTATCCCTCCAGCTTAAATCTCGATCAACCTCGGAACCTAGTCACTTGACCTGACGAAGCTTTTGTGTCAAAAGCGAAACGTTGCCCAGCAATAGATCTACCGATTGTCATCAAACTTTTTCTAAAACGGTTTTCAGCCTTTAGTTGGTCAACTTACGAAAACGATGACTACTCAATCGGTTCGAAGCATTTTTCACCTGATTGAGGTGTGCTTGAAGTGTTTAAAACTAGAATATTGATGCGAAAATAAGGTAGTTAACAAAGCACACACAGTTCCTGTACATGACCCTGTTCTTTGTCACCGGGGGCGTTGAGCAGCTCTCGTTTACCAGGGAATTCGGTAATTTCTATACCCCTGTGCTTAGGTAACACAACTTTTTGAGGCCATTAGGATCGCTTCAAACGACCCACCACCACTAAGTGCCAGAGTGGAAATAGTCGGATCTGAACCCCAAGTTAAAGCACGAAACTGAATTCGGGAGAAGGACAAACCAACTGGCAAGTTGCAGAGAATCAAAACAGGACTTCGGAAGGAATCGTTTTTATCTGGGGAACTGCCGCAACTCGATAATGTGGATGATGCCATCCAAGCGCTGCAAATGAAACAGGTTTCATTCGTCAACATGTATCCTGGCCTCGGCCGTAGTGAAGTATTCCACCCTCGAGTAGGTTCATCAGGTAGACATTGAAGAGTCCATGCGGGATAAAAAGCCTCGTGTGGCTCAGCGCTTTGGAGTCGAAACCCATCTTCATAAAATGCCGGTTAAACTTTAATTCAACGGCTCAAGTTACTGATTGGCGAAGCGCCCCACCACTGAACATACAGTAACAGAATGTGGCCAGCTAATCCAAGCCCTTGAGGCTAGGACACCAGTCTTTCACCCAACAAACAACCACGAATGCATACAACTCAATAAAACCTTGCCGTTCTTCATGTACAACGAGATTTACTCCGTGTCATCCGTGAATTACACAGCGGCATTAACTAAGCCCATTGCCTCTTACCATCTTTCGTCTCATCCGTTCTCTTTCCTGTAGCTATGAGGCTGTTTGCATTTTGTTTCCGATGATCCTAATTATCATAATCACAAACAGCAACATCAGTGTTGACAATGATAGCTCACTGCTTCACATTCACAAAGTTTAGTTAGTTGTTTAAAGCACCCCTTATATGAGTTTAAATGCAATCGCAGCTCCGGATAGCCCAGTTTCATTCCACGCTCTAACAAACATTTCTCACCCTCTCATATTCTTTAGTACTAGTCACAGATCCGTCCCACTGTGGAATACGACAACCGGATTCGGGATGGTGCTATTTCTTGTTGTCAGTTTCTATCCAGATCGCCTGAGTGAATGTCTGGAGGTATAGGCACCTCGGAATGGTTAAGCTAGCACGAAGCCCGTTCCCTTTATAAGGCTTTCAAATAAATCATGGCTGTACGGCAGTGAAGTATCGGTGTTGCATGATGATGATGATGATGATGATGATGCTATTTCTACGCATGCTCCACCCCCCAGATAATGTTCAACGAAAAGTTGCGTATCTCTCCGACTTTGCTTCGTTTATCGACAATTTAAAAATGTCCTCAGACTGTCGAGATACAGTTTCTCTCAATTTTGTCGTCAGTGTCACAGTTGTTCAGTCGACTGATTTGCCTATTTTTCGCTAATCATCCATTTCAAGTCTTATTTTACGGTGAGGAATAAGAAGGCCGATTGCTTGGTAATTATCAGGCTTTCCTTGGCGTATCATTTTTTGTCCATTAACGTGGTTACTCGTGCGAAGCCGAATTGTTCTGGTTTGATAAACGGTAAGTGGAATGCCTGAAATTTTCGACGTTTTGCTTAGTCAGCTACTAGGTTCTTGGTTGGGGGCCCCTCATGAGTCACCAAAGCTATTGTGTCTCACCTGTTTTGAATGTACTGTGCGTGATCTAGCACATATTCGAAGACCCAGCCTGTTCTGTACGAACTCAAAAATAGTCATAAAGTTCACTATTCGCGCTGCTTGACTTGGGAGATCCCAGCAACAAGGGACACCAGTAATCGTGGGCTGAAATGACTTTGAGTGGTGACATCCGAAAAACCCAGCTACGTTATGATGTTATACTTCTACGTTTTTGAGTACTGAAAGAAAATTATCTAGTGGTACTGATTCACTCGCATTAAAATCAATGTTCAACATGACATCTTATGTATGTTTGAAATGGGTACAGTATGCTGCGAAACAGATGCCTGGTGTCGTACTTTCGGGCGCTGAACCACAAGTGTCACTCACTGTAGAATAGAACAACCTAGAAAAACAAACAGATCAACAATTTACTGTCCCAAATATCAACCGTCCTCTCAGGTTGTAACCGGCAATAATGAGAAACACAAATGTCTGTTTGCATGTTAGACAAGCGGAAATGTGGGAAAAATTTGACCGAGGTTGGCCTTACAGGGTCTGTGGTCAAAGTTGAGGGATGGTCCTTCTGGGGTAGCAAAATTCAAAGGAATCTTCAAGGGACCGACGGAAACTGTTTATTGAGAGTAGTCCCTTTAGATGGGACAACTGTAATGAAAACAAGCGTAGCAATTATTTCCAGGTCTCTATTTGAGATTAGACAGATCGCCCAGATGGTAATCTCTCAGGAGGTAGCAACTAGAGGCAAAATCAGGGGCAACCGTACTGAGTTGGTGTCAGCCGTAGAAATACTTTCAGTAGGGAGGTGAAACCACTCTTTTTTTCAACTTGTTTTCTGATGTGTACCTTTGAGAACAAACGGTCCATTATCCTTTTGATCACCTACCTATAGATCTCGGATACTAGACGCAAAGTATTACGCTCTTCTGCTGATGTTTGCGGATTCAAATTTTCCTTAATATTAAGTAAATGTGAGAAAGATTTGACCGGCCCACATTCACACCACCCTCGTTTAATCAGTAGCTCTACTTTGCTGTTGAGTCCACACTAAGGTGTGGGAAGTAACCACCCACAAAAAAAGTCGTTGGCCTGTTAGCATCAACTTCAGAACGTATTAAAATAACTGGTTCTACAAAGAGCGCAAATTTACTGACTCCAGTGCGACATCTCAGTGGCGCGGTTTTCCTCTTGCAGCATATACTCGATGGGATGCTCTGTGAAAGTGGCTTTTACCGAGCACCTTGGATAAGTTCTTCATGCAAAACTGGATGGGACATAAGGTGGTAGTAAAAAGAAAAGATTGATAAATCAAACATTTTTTGATATTTGGACCGGCTGATGGAAATATGAGCAATAAATGGTGGGTTCTGAAAGCCAAAGAAAAGTTGGATCATGGCCGCTTATACGATACCGAGTATCAGATACAGGACCCATCGCGTCATTTTGAAAAGCTACATTCTACCTCACGAGTAGTGACCTTGTGGCAAAATGAATTGCAGGTTAAAGTAATGCTGGGGTAATAGCCTAACCAGACGACCCATACATACGTGAAGAGCATGCGGCAGAAATATCACGTACTGTGACATAACGCGAAGTGAATTTGTTCGACAATGATGGAATGGGCAAGGGAGCGCAGAAGAATGCTTCCCGTGGAGATGTCGACCAGGCAGATCGCTTGTTTGTTGCAGAAAACACTAACGTTAGCTACTCAGATACATTTATTACGCCAGGTTGTGTGATTACACCATTGTATCTATCGGAGACTGGTACAAAGCAGTGAAGCATTCCTCATCAAATAAACTCAGTGGATTAGACAATGTCACCATTGGTTTTGAAGCAATTTGGCACAAAACCCCTCTGCTCCCATCAGCCAGGTCCCCATGTGTCCTTAAAGAGTCACAGACCACAAAAGCATGAGGGACCTCTAGAATAACATCTACACTAAAGTCAATTTTTTATGGTTTCACAAGGTAGCGTCTCGTTTTATCGGTTCAGTCTTGCTTGAGTTGTTAGAAAAGCGGATGCGTACTATCATGCGACCCTTGCAGCGCGCCTCAAGGATGTACATCAGTTCGCCTACAAACCTGAAATATCAACCACGGATGCTGTTGCTTGCATCGAATTTTGGGAGCTCCGGACGTTGTTTTTTATTATTTGTTTCAAGAGACCGTTAGGCATTGGACTATTGCGCTGTTTTTAAGCGCTTGATCCAGTGAATTATCAAATACTGATTGGTGACAACAGGTCAACCTCGGCTGCGACCGAGTGTGGTATGCCCCAAGGAGCCCTCGTATCACCTTACTTACTGCATTGTACATGAGCTCCTTACCCAAGGGTCGATATCATCGATTGACAGGCCTGTTCTGTAGGAGTACATTCTAAGCCGCTCCATCAGGATACGCATACCATCTATCAAAGTATTTCCTCCAACTTGAATCCAGGCAACTGCACCGAACTTCCGTTTACACTCTGCGCCCCAAATATGAATGAAATAGAAACATCGGTCTCCTCAGTCATTATCAAGGATTGCCCTTAAAGCATGTAAAGTGCACTAAATGCCTCAGAGTTAGGTTATTATCCGATCTATCAGTGCACGATCTGGTAGAAGGGGTATTTCTGAAGATCCAGACGACAGTTCGGTTTTTGTAATCTAATCTTCCACTTTTGCCACTGTTCTACGAGGTTTTATCTGACTCAGCTGTTATCAGACACTGGAAAAGAATGCTGCTTTCCTCCGGTAATATATCCCCTATTTGCAACACTGAAACATTGATAAACCGACACATTAAAGCTTATTTAGGTAGTCTCGACGCAATCCTGCACGATCGCCACAATTTCCCACAGGCCGAACTGCGCCACTATCTTCCCAGGTGTCCCTAAAGGTCAATGACGTACTTTTGTACACCTGTCTACAAAAACACCGTAGTCCCTCATTTGGCTCAACTTAAGAGAATAGCAGGTTTGTTGCCATCATTTACCTATTTGGTAAAGCTTTTTCTATACATACTTTTAATAACACGTGCTCTTTTTTAAAATTCACTGAACCCATCACCCGCAAATTGGCAGCGGTGACAAGTAAAGGAAATCTCTAATCCTATCTGGTCTCGCCTACTGGTCGTGATCCCCAGACGGAGAACGTTAAACCCAAACTGTACATAGTTTGTAATCTGAGTCAAAATGGGGATCGGCGTTCAGTTGTCAAATATAGATGTTCGGATACGTAACTGTGAGTTCTCGTCCCATAACTTCACATCCACAATGAAGTCGTCACGCTACTCGAACTCCCACCGAGCATTCCAAGCATCCTCCTGACTAGCTCTAATTGGTGAATGTCAGTTCGGGGACAATAAACGAATGAACCGTGCGGGCAGATTCGTCGCAAAAAACAAGCCAAAATCAATCAAAAGATAAAGCGGCACGCTAAACAGTTGAGGATCACAGTAACTTTTAGTCCTGGAGCATCACATGAAATCCATGAACGCAGCGAAACCCTGGAGACCTGTTTCTTTATAATGTACTGCTCATAAGGTTGCTGAGAATCCGTCGACAGCCCACGACCGGTTTCGCCCTTTTTGGGGCTCATCAGGTAGGCGCTGTCCCCGGGTTTCCGTCAACTTTATGTTCCACTTGAAACCAAATTGCATGAAATTAGCGAATATACACTCATTTGCAAACTAATATGGTTTTTCCGAGAGACTTACCTGGAACCCAGCTGAATCTCTCGCTCGTGATATTCCAGGCAACTGAATATGCTGCACCAGGCCGCCTCATGTTTCAGTCGCTACGGTATTTGAAATATCGCGATACATGTATATCTTTGTAATGTACTACTCATAAGGGTGCTGAAAGTCCATCGACAGCCCACGACCGGTTTCGCCCTTCTTGGGGCTCATCAGGTAGGCGCAGTCCGCGGGTTTCCGTCAACCTTATGTTCCACTTGAAACCAAATTGCACGAAATTAGCGAATATACACTCATCTGAGAACATCATAAACGAGAGATTCAGCTGGGTTCCAGATGAGTCTCTCGAAAGAACCAAATTAGTTTGCAAATGAGTGTATATTCGCTAACCTGTTTCTTTACTATGCGGAGGGGGATCCTTCGAATACGAGAAACTCTGATGTTTAGTGTCGTGGTTAAGCGATCGCGACAAGTTACGGTAGTGGCCGGCTCCAGTGGGAATAACTTTCATCATGGATAGAACGGGAAGGACTGTATAATCATAGAGTAAAACGAAAAACTATACGAATCGGGACCAAAATTCAGGGTTCCGTTCTCTTTCATTCGGTAAGGGTCTTCATCAAAGAGATGTCTTCCTCGTTCAAGCATTACCACGGTAGACGGGATGCACAGAAGGACTAAAGATTGGGCATCAGATCATTTTCTGCCAATCAGGTATCTTCTAGGGTAGCCTATAATTAAGCGACATTCAAATAAAGAAGTAGATGAAGGATAAGCATCCTGAGAACCCGACCTAACCAACTAATCCTGTGTTGATGTTTCGGGTCCGCTAGGGCGAATAAGTGCCGTCGGCCCTCAACGTTTCAGACAATCCCCCGAAAACTAGTTACATTTGGCATCTACTGATGATCAGTAGCGGATCAAAGTTGAGTGTCTTCTCCGCATGGTGTTTACATTTCACTGCTTTGGAGTTGCACAAACTGCACAGAATAAACTTATCGATTTAATCGGTCGCTGATGTGACAGTGGCACAGTCGGTAGTGTAGGTTTGCAGACGCATCGTGGGCCAGAACAGTTCTACTGATCACCTCATTACAAACATTACCTGTGCTGAAACAGCCTCAGGCACGTGAACCTCTCGAGCACCTTAAATGTGCAACCATCAAAACTTACCTATGAGACGACTTATTCAATTCAGTAAGGCGAATTCGCACTCGACGGATCGAATTCCGGATAGAAATAACAAGACTACCAAGACGGCCCTCTGTAGCTTGAGAAATTCGTATGCCCATACGATTGGAGGACCCCAGTCAGCACATGATCGAACAAGAAAATAAACAGGAATACTGACAACGGACGTTCCTGTGTTATCACATGGAGAAAGTGGATCAACGCACGGATGACGGGATTTGTAGAGTTTAGATTCACACAGTTCACATTTGGACATTCCTGCTCCCACCCTAACGGANCCCACCCCAACGGATACAATGGCTTGATTCCTGCTTCCACTCTCCATACTGACTTGATTCGGAATATAACTTTCTTGTTGCTCGCAACCCATTACTTGTTAAATGGAACCAACCGGGCGAATAACGATGGCTGTCCACAAGTGTGACACAATGACGATTAGCACAAATTAGATGAAAGGCTGATTCCCAAGCACTATTGGCAACACTTGTAAATGAGGCTACGAACTGCATCAACTGTCTACTGTGAAGGCATCTCCGCGAATGAGAAGGGATTATTATGTTCACGCACCACAGTTTTATCAAGCTTTTGCCATTCGACTGCTCATACGCACATTGTGACACAGAATGGGATGTTCCTTCTGGTTATGTACTGAACTAATCACTTTGGTGGATTATGGCGAACATTGAAGAGGAAGCTGATTAAATGTCAACTTTAATGGAGTGTCTCAAAACACAGTGGGACGTTCAAAAAAGAGGCAATAGTGATCACTCTTAGGAATAAAAATTTAAAATCATAAACTCTAGTAAGAAGCTAGGGAAAAGTTTTGCTGCAATTCAAAGTCATGCCAAGGAACTGGGAATGTCTCGGCAGGAAATCGTGTTGAGCAACAGCTTAATCAACTTTGCCGGTCCCCTTTCGGACCACTCGACAACAGCAAGGAATATGACTTAGTCACTTGAAGTTTCCAGACTCTATTTATGGCCCTAGTCAGGGAGATAGCTGCCGGGATTTTTCCAGTCTTTTCTGCACACCGCTTCAACAGAATCGGAAAAAAGAACTTGGACTGACCCTACTTAATCCAAATTCAGTGCTCTGTAGGGTATGCTCTGCAGCATTAGACCAAAGAATACAGATGAACAAATAAACATACCCAGAATAATAACACACTGCTCCTGCAGTAGCGTTTCCACCACCAGCGGGAACGACACCAATAGGAATGTTGAAATCGGACTGTGGGCGACTAGCCAGACCATTGATCACTTCGAATAACAGACCGTCACCGGAAACTGTCACGAGCGCACGGTAGCTGGATAAATCAGCGTCAGATCGGGTCTTTACCCATTGTTCAACATCGCCAGCGTGTTCTACGATAGGATGTGAAAAAGACACGACAATTTGTAACAGAAAGGCCTAATTCCCATAAAACTAACCGCATATACCACGGAACAACTCGGAAATCTTTATGGATGAATGATGACATCAAATGCTTCTGTTTGTTCGATATGCTAGGGAGTACGATAGTTCTGATGCAGTACCGTCATCGGCAGTCAGGGTCACCAACCAGTAATTTGTTTTCTCCTGGGGACCTCCAACAGGGAAGACGGCAGTTGCGAATGTGACTGGACTGACTAGTTGGGGTTCCTGCGTTTCGTTGCCATGTCACGAACTGACCGTCTGTGTCAACTCTGTCCGAAAGAGGGCTCTGCGCGGTAAATGGTCTACTCAGAGTGATCTATGGAATGAGACCAGCTTGTCAGTCGACGGAGACTTGTCTTGCCTGAAAACCACCTGGTGTAACCAGTAATACTGATCCGACGGTCCCACTAGACCCGCACAATGCTTCGGAGGCACTGATGGCCATACACAGAAGAGCTTCCGCAGGTAGCGGTCAAGTCTCTGGTTTAAAAATTCAGACAGACTGGACCGCGGCGTTGTGCACTAATTTCGACAATCAGGCTGTCAATTCGGCACCAGAAACGTCGGAGATCGGCAAACCCTGTCCTGTCCCTCATAACTCGAGAAGCGAGTTCGTAGTTCGCCAGTCCGCCGGGACTTATGCAGCTTCCCAGATAGGCGAACTTATCTACCAAATCGATCGGTTCACCGGTCAGTATGAGATTTGGATTTGATTCAATCTAATTATGAAGTAGTATTCTACGCTTTATAGATGCGTAGCCTATGCTGAACTATGCAGCGGAATTGTTAGGGTTATTTGGACTATTGAATGTAGAAATTCTTGACAAAAGGATGTCCTCGGTAAATGAAGCGTTGGATAACAACATCTAATTCTACTACGCTGTAATTTGACGGTAATAGCTTCCTTGTTATCTGAAAAAGCCTGCATTTCCAAAGGAACCAAGTCAAGAGGAGCAATATCGTCAGTGTATTCAATGCTCATGAGTGAAAGGCCCGAGAGTATTTCAATCGCGGTTGTTCATAAACCGATCAGGCCTCCTATGACAGTTAAGTATCAGTGTGTGTCACAAATGTATTTCTGTTAATGGTGACAATGAAAATGTAGAGGCACGTAGAGGAGACCAAAGAACGAATGGCGACGGACAGCATGTTGCAGAAACACAATAACTGTTACGCAACAAATACACTCATCTGCACATCGATTTGGTCCTCACGAGAGACTAAGCTGAATCTCTCGTTTATGATGTCCTTCAACAGAAAGTGCTGCACAAAGACCGCCTCATGTTCCAGTTAGTACGATATTCGAGATAGCGCAGTCTGACTTCAAAAAGGAGGCTACTCATAAGGTCGCTGAAAACTCTTTGAAAGCCCAAGACATGAGACGGTCGTGTGAGAATCACTTGATGTGAAAATGAGTGTATTAGTCGAAATTGGTCCAAATTGTTCACGTAGAACACAAATTTGACGAAAACTAGGGGACTGCGCCTATCTGCTGAGCGTCCAGCAGGGTGAAACCGGTCGTGGGCTGTCCAAGAGTTTTCAGCAAACTTGTGAGTAGTTTCCTTTAGGAAGGCTGTTACGTGGCTTATTACAGTTGGTTTAGGGCGTTTTTTCGCACAAACCGACACAAAACAGCCCAAAATTGGTAGTGTTGAGGTATCAGCTAGATTGTGGTGATCAACACCCACCCAATCCACCATTTTTGTAACGTGCTTCTATTCGTTATTACAAATTAGTCTGTTTGTTGTGACATCGCACTAATAATCTACCTCCGCAGTTCGAGTCCACAGAGTAACAGAACCCGATGTTTGATCGATTGCGTGAGTCCAGATGAATACAAATGCAAAATTATACTATGCCGACACTTTGATCGCTCAGGTGATGAGTAAAAACAAAACAAATGCTCGGTTTTCAGAACCTGTTCACGTGGTGGATTTTAGAACTTATTTGTGAATGAGACTTAGTTGAAATTCTCTTTTATTGTTATCTATACTTGAATGGTAATCCAACAGCACAGTAAGAGAACTAAAGTGAATAGCTAGACACCAACCGAAGCGGGGACGACGTACGAGTGCGAGAACCAACCGAGACATAAAACAACCCAAGCCGATCTTATAGATAGCACATTAACAGGCAGCAAGTATGTGAACGGCTCTACGCTGATAAATCATTCAGCTGGAAGACGGGTGCACAATCGAAACTGTAGCGCTAAAACAAAGAGCCGCGTGCAATAAATCTCGTCTGAGTTTGTACACGGTGGCGCACAAGGGGGTACAACAGAAACCAAGAGGTATTTAAACAATACCGACAACAGCAGTTGGCTTAGTCGCTCCAGGAAGCGGAAACTTTATTAAGAGTGGAAGATGGAGTATTGCTCAGCCGGTTAAGTGATTAAGCACCAGAAAAGTGAGGAAGATACTCCAAATTGATGGCGGGAACAAGCATTTTGATGAAAGGTGCTACCTTCAAGAGTTTGTATTACATCAAAGTGAACCGGTTGGCAGAGCAAACTATACAAAACACACGATGAACGTATCCTAACGTCCGAATAAAAAGATCGGAGCATGGTTATCACCAAAAATAGTCATGGTTTTTGGTTTGGAAGAAGCTCTAGTTCGGAACATTTCAAATACTAATGGGCAACGTAGGCACTATGGCACAAATAATAGAAAAAGATTGACTTAATGTGATCCCCATGCTAGAGATACCGAAGAAAACAGTTTCTACGAAGGCAACCACCACTTTGGTCAAGAGCACTGTAAATTTGAAATGCCTGATCTCCACGAACGAAAAAAGCCATTTTTTGAACCACATGAGACGAAATAAAATGCGCTCTACGAAAGTTGCACAAACTAAACGTAGTTTTTGGTACTTGGGCTCTACATGTGGCAAACTTCAGAAAGGTGCAAACTACGAGGTGAAAAACGAACGGCTTAGCAGAAGGGTGTGGAAGAAATTGCAGAGTTTAAGTGTTGTTGGCGGAGGATGGAATCACCGCAAATCATCGGTACCCGGCTGCAAAGTTGCAGGAAATGGCAGCTAATCAATGTTGGATAGATTAGTGATTTCACTATCTTTCTAGATTGTCTGATTGGGATGTTGGTGCTGTAGCGGACTTAGAATGTTTACGATTGGCCAGCACCACTATTTTTGTTCCTTTCATTTTAACCTTTGTTTCTAATCAAGTGAAATCCGATCTGGTTATCCAATCCCAAATCTATCAAACTGACACCATGTAGGTTGCAATATCTGCCGCAGTATGCATCTGAGGGCGTGAAATGTGTGGACGATTCACACCTAGTTGGTGTGCACAGATGCATTCACTGATGCTGATCACTGACGAGCGTAGTTTAGACTTTAAAACCCATGTGCACCATTTCTCAGCCATGTAGTTGGGTTGCGCACGTCGGCTGAACAAGAAAACCATCAGACTCGCATAAAAATGAAAGCAGTGGACCGTTGAATGGAAGCACAACGCACAAGAGAGGTGGTGACAGCTTGGTCAAAATCAGGTACCCATTGCAGCCGCGGGGTGTGTAGCATAAAAACCATTCGATGCGTTTTAGAGTAGGACGCCAATCACAATAATGTGAGATTTACGCGAGGGATGTGTGATTCGGATGACGAAGTCCTGCTGCACGCCCACGCACGTGCATCAGATTATGGCGGCGGCGAACTCCATAATACATCCGAATAAAGGTTGTACTCAAATGGTTTGGCGAAGAGGCCTAGAAAATGGCGTTTAGGTAGAAGATCAAACAAAATGATATGAGATGAATATACGCGAGGAGATTCCAAAGCCGCGAAATAATGGTAGTGTGAGTTGATGTCCCTAAGAATTTCTATTTCTATTTGTTGCTCTGCCCAAATTCAGCTTTTGCATGATTCTGTATTAAGGGAGTGGGAAGCTATTTTAAGGTTAAATTTGAAAGCATAAAAGTATTCATTTTAATGACCTCAACTAAAATATTAACAAACTTTGAGTCATGGTGCTCAAATAAAGCAAGTGAACTCGAAAAAGTTAGTGTATTTTAGAAGTTGGGAAAATTAGACAGTGTCATGTAACTTTAATTAGATTGGACGAGAGTTCATCATCAAAGTGACGATTGGAGTCTTCTAATGTTAAAACAACGAAACGCATTCCGATTTCTTAGGTGATTCTGAATGTAAGGTGTTGTGGCTCGCTGAACGATCGTGCAACTCTGTGTCGGTCCTCGGCTTCCTGCTCCGCCCACTATCGTATATCAAAAGGCATTGTAGCTTCAGATAGTCCTTTATGGTGAAAAACGAAGATTATTATAACTGTATTTATAAGGTAATCACAGAATGTTCCACAAGATCGTGCTAGAATCTCCGTGAAGGGGCGAGAAGCGTCGGGCTAAAGATGCTCGATCCAGATTGGCTGCATTCTGACCAATCAGGGCATGCATTCGTTTGGTCCGTAGCCCGCACGTGACACACGTCCAGTTGACGTGCTGTTCGAATATTGGGGGCGACTGGCCTCCGGAAATATATCAATCCGAAATGCATAGAGTTAGTGAACATCGATTCGGCACTTTTACGGTAGACTACCTAAAATTACCGAGTATTACACTGGTCTGAGCGACACGACACCAGGTCAGGTTGAAGGTAATGAAAGCACGGATAGGGACGAAAATATAAACGAGCGGATAGGCCTGAAGTCTTGCCGACAAGTCAGCTGATAATGACGTGTAAAACGACAAGCCGTTGAGTGAAACAGCAACCAGATAAAGTCTTTCTATCGTTCTTACTAGAGACACCGGAATAGGTGTTTAAATGAGCTACGAAGCTCGTGTCTCAAAACTCCAAAATTATGGCTTCGGCCGTCGACAGAACCTGTTTACGGAGTCCTTTCTGTGACTGAAATTAAATAAGTGAATTAATTTCCTGTACACTTAGGCGTTTGCCGGACGCGGTTTTTTCGAAAAAAAAATGTTTCGCGTTCACTGAGTGGGCGACTTCCATGAAATCTAGTTGATGACCTCTAGGCACGGTTATTGACGTTCGTTTGTACGTGCAGTCCTGATAGTAAGGCTGTTATACTACCCAACCTAGCAGAACTTCGCTTGAAACCCGCCTCAACCCGCGACCGTCTAAGCGACAGCACCGGAGATGAAGAAATTGCGCTCATACAGACCGTTACAGAAATATGTTGGAGCCGCAGGTTATTTGAACCATGTGTGCAACAACGCCCCGGTTTTCGCAAAATCTCATTAGATAATGAAAAAATGAGAAATTTCGGATTTGTACACAAAAACCCAACTGAGTGAAGACATCGCCCACTACAAATAGTGTGGAAGACATTAAAACCGGACTGGAAACTTGTTATCGGGCCAGCACCTCACTGGTCTTCTGGGAGAAAGTAGTAATGCACCGATTCCGATTTTTAAGAAACGTTATAACGGAAAGAAGCTATCATATGAGATTTCTGCACTTTGTTTGCTTTGCGCAGTTTAAAAAAAACAAGATGAACAAACGCATAGCAGAGAACCACAAAATAAAACGATACATTCGGGAGAAGCGACAAACACGGAGCATGCCTTGTCTCCACCCGGCAAATGAAAAGTACGATGTCATCCGAGGTTTTCAACAAAAAACGACAGTGACAAAATTAGCCACTTAAAGCCCAGAATGTGCTCGCGAACTCAGCAACCTTGGCTAGGTGAATATGCAGGATATGCGTGAAAGTCTGTCGTCGGAGCGAGACACCTGATTTGAACAGGTAATTTGTGCACCATATGAGTGGACTTACTCATGATAAAATAAAAAAACAACCGTGTTTCAAAATCTCAAACACTATAGGTTCGATTAATAACGAGACATTTTCTACCTGAACCCAAATTGCATGAAATTAGCGAACTAGAACACTATAAAAGAGAGATTCAGCTGAGTCACCCGTAAAAAAACAAAGTCGGAACGCAAATGAGTTTATTGGTCAATTTTCGTACAATTCGGATTCAAGCAGAACATAAGGTTGACGGAAACTCGGAGAGTGCGCCCACCTGATGAGCCCCAGGAAGGGCGAAACTGGTGGAGCGGTGTTGAAGTTTTTAGCAACCTTGTGTGTTACGTATATAAAATGAGGCGTGATGTTTTGTCTCACCTTGCTAGTTAGCCTCAACAGCTTTGTTGCATCTTGCAACTATGCTACATGTTCATCAGTGATCTCCTCAAAGTAATTATCCAGGTCAAACCATGTTCAACAAAGCTGATGGCGTAAATGGACAATGTGTTGGTGTTAGATTCACAACCGGGTTTCATGAAAACCGACTAGTAAATCTAGGCAAATTGTAGGACAAGATACTGCGATGAATTTGCCACTTCAAGCTTGTCATCTGCATAGTGGTGGGAAGTTGGCTTTCTTGAACGAAGACGCAAATGGAAAACCCCATGCCCCGAAATCGCTCCGAAATTCGGGAAAGCCTAAATTCGTTGAATGCTTACACAGTTGTTTGAAGTTTTACCGGTTGATTCCACCTAGCATGCATTCCATCCTCGTAAATGGTTCGTTCGGCCCAGAGAATACTGCGCTTTATCACGTTATTTCGAAAGTACTTTGGGCTCGTATCCTGCGTCACTTCATCTAGGTCTTCTTGCTCAAACTGAGGCAAAGTTGTTTTGAAATGAGTGCACCCGGTTTCACGAAATCTTTAAACAGATAAAAGTCACGCCATGCGTTATGGGCGGGACGAGCTGAGACCGACTTTGCATTAAATTCAATTGCAATGGTTTGGAGTATAACATTTAAGAACACAATTGTAGGACCAGCGAGTAACCAAAGGGGATACCAGTCAGAAAGGTGACCGTATACTGAATGAAATTCCCGCCGTTTCGATCACCGTGGATTATCTTTGTTAAGGAGAAACTGACCGAAGTTAAAGCAATGCATGAACTAGGGGCCAATCCCGATCACTTTACCGCGAAGCAGTCTACGAATGATGGAAACCCGACGTACCATAGTTGCTGAGTTGTGTGTGCCAAGGTGTGTGGACAGCTGATAATTCACGCATAGCCCGTTCAATAACAAGGTCGTATTCACATACCTTAAGACCCACGAAAACAAGCAGCGAACACGACCTACACTAAATTCACCCTGATCACCGGTCACAGAGCGGCACATGATCGATTTTAGCTCACAGCTTCACTCTTGATCACCTGTTTCTTCAGGAATACCAATGCTCGATGGTCAAAACCCCGTTTAGCTTCGAAAAGTTGCTTCTCACTGGACTTTCTAAATGACGACTTTCCGAGCTGTTTCAAGCGCTTTCCAGCTGGTCGAACAGAGTCGTTCAGTATGTTACCTCTGCAGTCATCTTTATTTTCACTCCAGTAACACTAGCACCAAGTAGGTAGAAGGTTCCTGAGAACAAGCCGAATGTGAAAGACTCTGGCTAAGATAACTCGCGCATTCATAGAAAGATGTCCTGGACATCAATTTAAGTAACCGCTTCTTTCATCGAACACATGGCTGATAAGTTGGACGTCAACATTTTGTAATCTGTTTTGAAATAGAAGGTACGGTACTACAAATTGCAACCTGCAGTATTCACTCCGTTCCTCGAGTGAATATTAAAGAATGGGCTACCACTACATCAACGGTTATAATCTAAACGGAAACACCTTGGATTTGT
>NW_008751700.1:1003542-1120752 GCF_000715545.1 Opisthorchis viverrini | reverse complement strand
GGTCGTGGGCTGCCGACGGATTTTCAGCAACCTTATGAGTAGTACATTACACAAATATACCTGCTTACCTTAAGGTTCTCTACTTCAACTAACCGACAACCAACTGTGATGTTGGTAAGGACACTAGTGAAAACAAACGGTTTGCCATATTTTTCGACTAATGATTTATCGTCAATTACTGTTTACCTTCCCCTTTCAAAGCCTTAACGACTTGAGGAATTGCATTGGCATGACAGACCTACTGGCTTTGGTTACAAATGCGATCAGTATCGCATACCTTCTTAGTTTCACAAGAAAGAATAACAGCGAGGCTCGTCTAGCTTTCAATATGGCGTTTGACTGAACGGCCAAGTTGAGTGTGACTTAATCGGATGGCGAGTGATTTCATCGCCCGGCTCCTGTAACGCATGTATCCGGGAACAGGATAACGCAGGGCTACCACCGGACTAAATGTGAACTTCGTTGTAGTTGAGAAAAAGTGCATTCACAATCCGATTCACAGCGGACGTTCCAACGGGAAGGAGACTAGCCTTCGGACTACAGGTCAATTAAATACGTGAGATGGGTGTGACCCTGTTTCAGTTTTTGTTGTCGCTGGCTGCGTTTGTTTGGAGGGTTATTTTGGTACCGAATGGCTGAATGTGGTAACAAAGTATGGTTTCGAAACACTGCTACGTTTGGAAAAAGTGCACTCTTTACCTAGCTACACAATAACTTAGCTGAGTAGATTACGCAGCTACATACGAAGTGGTACGGACGAGGGACAAGTGTGAATGGAACACGACTCAAGTTGACGATTTCTTTCGACTAAAAATGTGGCTCGAAGATGGCGAGATGGCTCAGTGGTTAGAGCGCGGACTTAATGACTTGAGGGTTCATGATTCGAGCCTGACTCTGGCATCTCGACTTCTTTTGTGTAGACTTGAGTAACCTGGACGAATCCTGGCACTCGCACTTCCTTGCGTAGCAAGGCGGTTAGGCACCGAAAGGGTGCCGCAGCTGAACGGTTTTTTGCAAGGATTGTCCATGAAACTAGATGTTTAAACTAGATGTTTAAATACACCGAAGGTTTTTTTCTTTATGACTGAGGTTGCACGATGTTGCGGAGGTTGAACAGCACTATGTGTTTTAAGCTAGTTTGCTCAGGAGCTTGCCAATTACAGGCTACGAACAGTTATCATATATGCTGAAATGCGATATACAATTTTTGCTGTCTAGTGAACTGCTGTTTTAGAAAAGCAGTCTGAATGGCACCTCTTGAAGTCAATGCAGTGCCCTTTAGCAATTGACAATGTATATGGTATCGAAGGACTCTGCTTGCTTGGGGAATCGCATACATCTGTAAGTGTATTAACTCTGATGTGCGCGTTTCTGATGGAATCAGCGCACAAAGCTCAAAAGCCAGAGTCACACTCATCAAAAAGTGGGTCACCGTGACCCTCACTGCGCTCTGTTGAGGATTCTGTAGAAGAAAGCGACTAGCCGACGTTAATGTTGATCGTCCTGTCCGCTTCTGTTAAGATTACCAGCCTGACTGTTTGGAGTGTCGTTCAGCTGTAGTACCCTTTCGCTTCCTAACTGCCATGCCACACAAAGGAAGCACGAGGACTGGGATACCCCCCCGGTTCCCAAGCCTACACAGAGGAGGTCGAGAGGTCGAGGTCGGATTCGAAACACGGACCCTCCGATCAGTAAATTTGCGCTCTAAACACTAAGCCAATTCAGAGTGCTTATACCAGGCTTCTCCGCTGTCTACTGTCTGCTTTATGACCTTGAATAGAATCAAATAAACGGTGTATATTTTTGGTAGTGAAGAATCAGTGTCGACACTGGTGTCTTGCACATTGATGATAGTGATGACGATAGGAAGTGAGTCATTCATACGATGCATAACAAAGCCACGGACCGCGCCCAAACCTGTTCGGTTCACGTATGTGACAGATTGTGCACTCACCCATTCAAGAAGAGTCCCATGTGCAGTTAGAACAGTAACACTCACTACTTGACTTAATTCTTAATTACGTATGCATATGGTCGGAAAATAAGACGCTTCCAGAAATACGGATACCACAAACCGAAACGGTATAACCATACACGGAAAGCTAATGGCATTTATCAGTCACGTTTCAGCCCAAGAAAGTGACTGCCAGTCTCGAAACAACATCACATAGACGCTCCTTCGAACCATTGGAATTGCAATCACACTATAATGTAATAGTCGGATTTAAAAAGAACAGACAGGTGATAAATGAACATAAAAAGCTGACGTTTCCTGTGCAGGGTCGTGTGACAGCCAGTAGAGAAGCGATTCAGAATGGAATTTGATGGAACGAGTGGTTCGCTCGCTATTTCTAGGGTCGAGTATATGTCCCGGGTGTCATGAATGTAAGCTGAGCTGACGCCTAGAATGCTTCTACGGATGTGGTGGCATGAACTTCAGGTCAGTCTAAATTGCAACCATGAACTGAGTGACGTAAACACGCTATTGGTCAAGCAAAAACGACTCATTTTGAAACTCGTACTCAGGCTAATTGAATCTTCCCACTAGATAATTGTTAGTTGAGCTACAACAAAAACCAATCAAAGCACCATCGTGTTCTACGAAATTCGGGCCCAAACATCCGTGAAGCAGTGCAGAGCACAGCAACCTTTACAACAGTGCGTCGGTTTGATGACACGGATAGACTTGAGAGAGAGGTGCTATGCCTAAGATGTTTTTGTACCCACGTCGACAAGCCAGCACCTTTTGGCAGAAAAGTAACTGGCGGGTTTAGAATGCTGAATTATTTATTAGCTACCCTAATGACCAGTTTGCTGAATAATACCGTTTAAGCACTAAGGACAGCGTCCCCCACAAGAAGACCGCGAGACAACATGAAACGGTTGCGTAATGCACACTCGTTTGGTGCTATCGAAAATAATGTTTTTGGTGACAAGCTGCATTTCAGCACCTGCATTGATGATTGTTGATTTGCTCGTTGACACCAAAACTTCCAAACTGTTCCTGGGTGCCTGGTCTCCCAGTTGTTCCGGCCAAGGCTAGGTATTTGCACGAAATATAGTCTGAAATAGTACTCCGTATTTCATTTCGATCGTTTGCAAGGTTTGTGAGTAGCACGAATCAGCTTCACTCTCATGCATTGCTCCCTAACTGGACCCCGAATCAGCATGCGGATGATCAGCGGATTGTGCAGGCGTGCAATGGCACGTAGCAAAACATACGCGAGCGAAACGGCTTTACGAGCAGAGGATATTCGAAAACTGAAACTTTTTTACCATTGGCGTCTCTGGCGTGTACTGACAGTTCACTCTCCAGAGGTATCCAACGATGAGACCAGCTTCGAGACGGCAACTGCAATATCTTAGGCACTTGTTGCTCATAAGACAAATCTTAATTTCTGCAGTGTCCGTGATGGCGTTGTCGCCTTGAAGGACTACAGAAAACCTGACTGAGTACAGAGCAGTTCAGACACCATTGAGTGCGCAGATTCTATCCTTGGAGGCGACAGTGGATCGCGATTTGTGCAGATATGACAACCTATCGTGTAAATGTGTGGCTTGTATCCGGAATACTTCTAGATTGTTGGTAGTGAGGAGATTCGGAAGTTTTGGTGTTGACTTCTTCCTGTAATTGATACTAGTCTATGCTGAGAAGCTGAGCCCACTAATCCTATCTCAGAGGATAGTCGTCTGCAAGTAAAAATAAATAGTGCGAGCATTACCACAACCAGCTTCGTCTTATATTCGCCCCGTACAACTGAAGAACTGCAGGGGTGAGCGTATCAATCGATGTGAAGAGTGGTCCGTTTAGCAGACCCATGTCGCCTACTACGAGGAGTAATGGACCGTAGGTCTCCGAGGCCAGGTGCGACGAATTCGCTTGTCTGATTTAATGCATTTTCATGTGCATGTGACTGGTAAAGGCGTCTAGCCCCTGGACTAGCTTATGCGCTTCAGAATGCAGAAGAGCGGAACACGTAACGCAGTACCATCAACAGGGGTAGAAGGATAGACTACAACAGAGACACCTAGATAACTTCAATATTAAGGGAGTGCGTTTGAAAGAGAAAAAGCCAGGCACGGTATTCAAGTGGGAACCTATGGTGAACGCTTTCTCGAGTTAAGAAAACCATTCTAGTATAATACGCTCTTTTATACCGGCGCCTATGAGAGAGACCAATGAGCCACTATTAATTGGTGAAAAATGCTGTCTTCAGGTTGACAAACAAACATTTCAGTGAGGATTATAGCACAACCGCGGATAACCATATCGCAGTCCTCAAGGTAAAACAAAAAGGAAATTATTGGAACGACGACGAGAACCATAAAAAAATTCCCAGTGAAATTAAACCCGAAAAACGCAACGCAGATCTCTCTAATGCTCTAAATAACAAATGTGGTACTGTCAAAACACGAACGACGTATTATTTTGCTGCCGGCGACACATTCTGATTTCTATGTAGATAATGTCCTGAATTTTCAATATTCAGTATACCGGTAGCTATGCGTGTTTTTGTAAAGTTTGTCCACTGATGAGTTAGTTTTACCGGAACAGACAATTGGGCTGTCCCCAGCGGGAATCCTATTGCCTAATGCTGCACTTTTGCCGATATTACCGAGTCCACGTTTGATGCTTAGAACAGTTTTGTAATTTTCCACGTCCGAAATACCTTCAAATCCGGATTCATGCTCAAATCGGTCATTTTTTGTACAATGATAAATTTGCTCAACCAGAAGGACTGTATGGGTGATAGTCGGCTTGGGAACGATTTATTTTCCAAAGGTTCATTTCTTACTAAGAGCTACCCTATCAGTTTCGGCACTACGAATATTTGCTATACCAAAAGCCAGTCTAATAGGTTATATTCTCGGCAATCCAAACAGCATGCACAGAAAATATCAGATCATGTTTAGGTGACTTTGAAAGCACTTTGGAGAGTTTGGAAGGAAGTATTCGGTTTGTTTGAGTATCCGGCTGCGTTTAATAATAATAATCGTTCAGCTGCAGCACCCTTTCGGTACCTAGCTGCCATGCCACCCGCAGGAAGCACGAGAGCTGGGATACTCCCAGGTTTCCCAAGCCTAGACAGGGAAAGTCGTCAGGCAGAGGTTGGGTTCGAACCATCGACCTTCCGGTCAGTAAATTTACGCTCTAACCACTTGGGCCATCTCGAGTTTAAGAGCTGCACTCAATCTAGTCAAGTTGACTACTTATAGGTAGTTGAACTATTTTTCCACAGAGTTCTACTGTTAAAATCCTAAAATCATGGTGTGACGTTAGATATTTTGTCCAAATCGGCACATATGCTTCAGTGATCCTAGACTACGGACCTATCCTGTAAAGATCAGCATGATGAATATATCAAGTCCCAATTCCACAGCTTCGGTGGTTGTAGCGAAATAAGAACCCAACTGAGGTTACGAGACTTCCGATAGCTGTGTACTGTAGGGTAAATGACTAAAAATGGCGTTGGATGCCAAACCACTCAATAACTGTAGACGATAGTTTGAGGAAAAGAACTCAACAAATTGGCACTTTGCAGTTAACGCATCCAGTAATAGTAAGGCACCCAAAGAGGGACCGCTAAATCGAGCTGTCGGAGTAAGAAAGGTTCCCCTCAAAATAAGAATAAAGGGATCAACTTACGCGTTTGGAAGACGGCAAACGGGATGCTGAGTCGTACTAAAGTCGGTACCACGTGTTTATGGAATATCTTGAAAGCTTTGCCCGATCCACTGCGTGGGTTCAGAAAGAACACATACGGTTTTCGAGCAGCTGTGAGGAAAGTCAAAAGATGGTGAGAAATGATGGTTCAGCTGATTCGCTCATCATTCCTGTTACTATAATAAATACGTT
The DNA here is from genome assembly GCF_000715545.1 of Opisthorchis viverrini. Taxonomy (NCBI): domain Eukaryota; kingdom Metazoa; phylum Platyhelminthes; class Trematoda; order Opisthorchiida; family Opisthorchiidae; genus Opisthorchis; species Opisthorchis viverrini. The sequence goes on along the minus strand of NW_008751700.1, from coordinate 1,114,895 downwards.
TACATGCTATGGAATCTGGGGATCCGACTATTTTGCACACAGCACAATAAGATAATACCATTAGAGTATTGAAACAGTATAGGACTTAATAGGTACAGCAGTTAAAGCGTGTTGGTTCAATACATGCGCAGAGAGCACAGGGGTGAATTGCTGCAGGTATGCGTGGTGCTATGGGGCTTTACGTGACCGAGAGAATAAAATCTAGGTTCGAGCTGAAAATCCCTTCTCCCGATTCACCAGACCTGTTTTGCATCACTGCAAGCTTGCACAGGGTCCTAGTCCTGTTGGGACATGCAATGAAAATGAATTCCAACAACAGGCCACCGATACTTGCGCGCATAAGTTTCGTGGTTGCGTAATGAGGGAAACACTATTCCCTTCAAAGGAAACTACTCACAAGGTTGATGAAAACTCTCCGACAGCCCACGACTGGTTTCGCCTTTCCGTTTCGGGTTCATCAGGTAGGCACAGTCCCCGAAATTCCGTCAAACTTACGATCCACTTGAACCCAAATTGCACTGTTTTCGAGAAGTACACTCATCTGCAAATCAATTTGGTTTTCATGGGAGACTCAATTGAATCTCTCGTTTATGATGTCCTCCAGCTGAATGTGCTGCACATAGGCCTATTTCTCGAAAACAGTGCAATTTGGGTTCAAGTAGATCATAAGGTTGACGGAAACTCGGGGACTGCGCCTACCTGATGAGCCCCAAGAAGGGCGAAGCCGGTCATGGGCTGTCGAAGAGTTTTCAGCAACCTTGTGAGTAGTTTCCTTTATGAAAATATACTGCGATATCTCGAATATCGTGCCAACTATTCCCTTCAACTTATTGAATCCAATTTTTCAGTACGATATTGAAGACAGCTTTTCACTGATTTTGGTGTGAATAGAATTCCTGAGACAACATCATGCAGGCTGATGTTGCCAATTCCTATCAGTGCCACTTCCTGATCCGATCGATAACTGCCGCCGACCTACAGGCAACAAACAAAATGATCGTCGACAGGTGATGTTTTATGGCCAAAAATCAAACCGTTAGCAACCATGGATGAATTAGCCTTTTAAAAGCAGCACAACAGTTCAGTTGGATGGATCGGAGAGTAGAACGTGGATCCCCTTCATCACTGATAAACAGAGAAGCAGTTTGAGTACATGATGATGTCAAAACAAGTGTCTTGCATAAACGAAGCACCCTCTGTATTGGAAAGAAATTAACTCGAAGGGAATTTCCGGGAGTAATTTTGTGGCCAGTCTCTCTGGGCAGCTTGCAAAGAAGCCGAAGAATCACCAGGAACCCCATAAAAAAAGGCTAAGCGGAAGCTGCTAAGGGTCGTAAGTCGAGTGAAAAACGCACCATTAGAATTGACTGTGGAGTCAGTCGTGCCTAACAAGTGCTCACAAATCTTGCGGCTTTGGAACATATGAACACGGGGGAGCTTTCTCGGTTGAAAAGAGTCAGACCATCGAAATATTGCAGCTTGAAAAATGAAGGATGGAAGAAACTGATGCTGGGTGATGACAAATGCATAATTCTTCCGATTGTATATAATTTCAATGGGAACCGAGCCGCACTACTTGAAACCCCCGCCATTCAGTACCTTTTGTAAACTGTCATCTTGCTCAGTTCAAGGTTTTAGATGTTCAGTAGTAGGGCATACATGATCCGGAAATTCGACGGAATTGCTTACCAAATTTCACCAATAATTCTACGGATTCTGGCACTCAGTTTTTGATTCCCTCGGACTACAAAATGTGAAAAACTAAAGTGCACATGCCCTAGTCAACGTAGTTGATGCCGCATGAGTTACAGTCATGGGCCAAAAGTGGCCTAGCCATACAGGGAATCTGCGATCAAAACAGCAGATCATTAGTTTTGCCCCGTAGAGTCCAGACTTTGAATCCTCGTAGACACAGGGTCGGCGCAGCAGCACTGCAGACGTCTCCTCTCAACGACGAAGCAGTAACATTACTTTCGACGACAAGAAAATAACGGGACGATCGTCCTTCGGTAAGTCTAGCGCTTCTTCAACAACTATCGTAAGATAATTCAGTCCCCATCTGAGCGGAAGGGATGAGTAGTTCATGCACTGAGTTTAGTCGGTGAAGAATGAAGGATGATGAACCCATTAGCATGGTAGTTGCAAGAAACGGTCTTCTTGTAAATGAGGATGACTATGGCGATGCATCAATCAGAGAGTATCACTTCCAAGGTATGAATGCTTTTTAGTAGGGCACCAGTTTAGATATTTCGGCCAGATCAACGCTTTAAGGGCTACTGATGTGAGCTGTAGAGTTCAGGTGTTTGGAATTCCTATGGATACTGAGGTTACAATGGAGGCTTTTTTGTGATTCTGGCTCCCATTTCTGTTGTGGAAGATCACGAGAGATCACGATAGACTATGACATCTGGGCACACAGATCACCTGTTACCGTGTTCCAAGGGAATTTGGAAATTTGAATGGTCTGAGTTGAAATAGAGAATAAAATGCCAAAGATTTGTAACAGTTGAAAAAATATTCCTCACAGGGTTAAAAAAGTACACTCACTGTTCCTTAGAAACACTTCCCGTACATTGTGTACAAACTGCCTTGCAGAAGAATAACTGGTAAACAACAGGAGCATTTTTCGTCTCCGGAGTGCAAGTCCTGTATAATTCCTGCTTTCATCCAGACTACTTTGCTTCTTATAACAAACGGAAGCCAAAAGGCATTAAGAATGACGCTGACTTACCTGATAGTAAATTAATTCAGCTGTGCGTGCAGAAAAAATATCCTCACAGGGTTAAAAAAGTACACTCACTGTTCCTTAGAAACACTTCCCGTACATTGTGTACAAACTGCCTTGCAGAAGAATAACTGGTAAACAACAGGAGCATTTTTCGTCTCCGGAGTGCAAGTCCTGTATAATTCCTGCTTTCATCCAGACTACTTTGCTTCTTATAACAAACGGAAGCCAAAAGGCATTAAGAATGACGCTGACTTACCTGATAGTAAATTAATTCAGCTGTGCGTGCATGGGAGGACTCTGGTATGGTACCGGCAATCCGACAGCTAATCAATTGCTCCCTGGTGACTAATTCGGTGGGAAATAGCTTTTGTTCTGAGAGATAATGAATAACGAGACCCGATTCGATAGGTGTAAATCGGATATGTGGGTTGTGGACTCTGAATTTCGATAGAAGACGAGCGGTAAACTCCTGTGCCATTTGCACAGCGGATTCACGATCGCTGAGGCCGAAAGTAGGTGTCAGCCAATGGGACGTAGAGTCAGTAAAACATTACCAAAGGAAGTAGTACCGATGTTCACATTGGTGATTCATCGCCAAAAACTAAAAGTTATTTCAAAAAGTCATGAATTGGGTGGAAAAGTGCAAGGAAAAACAATATGAAAATAAGTGGACGATACAGAAGTACTTTGCAATGCGTTTTAATGGAACAAAAGGAGGGCCACCAAGGTGACATCTCAGAGATCAAAGCGCACAAAAGGCACCCAAACTTTGCGTATTTTCGTCCATGGACCTGTTGTCATGTTACATGTTTACCTGGAAATCTACGCCATTCTAACAGCGACATACAGAACAAACCACCTTGTTAGACGATGACTGGACACGTACAGCACCTGAGTATGCCATCGCACTTTACACAGTTGGTGTACTAGCTAAGTGGTCGAACATATTTCACAACTGGCTAGTTAGAGAGTTACTACGGTGCTGATACACGCGGAAGATAATCTAGGTCCACAAAAGTTTACTAAGAGGGAACTAAATACAGAGAAGTTTAAGACCCTACATTACGCAACTCAATATTTTGTCTATGAAAAACATTGCGCAGAGAGAGAGAGAGAGTAAGCGTCCACCTCTAACACCATTGTTTGTAGAGAAGCTTCATCAGGACTTCCTCTGTAACCACATTGTCACGAAGAGATCAGACCTTACTGCGGTGTGACGATATGCGCACCTCCGTGTACCAGATTGGTCAGTTGGTATGGATCTGACCAACACAATCTCCAGGTCCTTCAGTTTGGGCATGGAGCATGTAACAAAATGCTGTTGCTCTGGAGGCCTTGTGTCGAGAACCACTGTCTTTCGGTTAGGCTTTTGACCCAAAATTTTCCCTTGATAATCTTATCCGTCCTCCTGTCTGGGCTTTGGCTCCCCGGCAATATGCCAGATGACATGCAATCACGTTCTACAAATCTCCAAGCAATGCAACTCACCTGATCTTATTTTGTATTACCTTATATTTCTCAGTCCCATTCTATCAAAAGCACTGGCTCTTAAGCACCAACCAGTGTGAATTCAGAATAGCAAATTGACTGAAGGCCTGATAGCCTATGTGACAAACCTCTAACCTTATGCTGCGAATGCCTTAGAAGAACCCGTTGGATTCGAAAGGTCTGAGACTTTTCATAGCGTTCGAGGGAAAGGCACCTACATTAAGCACTCAACCTTGCTTGAGCCTACGACCGAGACGTTGGTTGGGCTGGTGATTTTCTACGCGAACAACATTACTGTATTATTTATACAAGGACGTGGAATTACAGCGAAGAGGGATGTTTAACGTCTCCTCTTTCATGAGGCGTTGATTAGAGGTTCAAATGTTGCCAATACACTGAAATATCGGCCAGTTCTTATGGATCGTCACTCTCTGGACCCATGTTATGAAGCGGATCCGGTTGACCTTTGTAGCCTAAGGGTATTCAATCGTGTCTAGAGTGTTAAATTCTCCATTTGTAGGTTTCACCCCAACCCAAACAAATTGACCGGAAATTCTCCAAGCGGCTCTCATCAGATAAAGGGCAGCGAGCTACCGTACTACGATCGAACGTAACGCAGGATATCGTGGCAAAGCGGTACTGTCAATCGTAATAACGAAATTCGTCAGCTGTAAGCCGTGTACATGCTGTACAGTAGTTAAAAACACCACATTCTGTTCGATAATCTGCAGAAATAGAGGTGTATAGTCACGTGTTGAAGGCAGGAGCTGATACAACTGACGACTGAGTCGAGGAGTAGGAGACCAGGAGGGGAGGCTGCACACTGAAGGTACGCATGCGCACCATTAGGGGCGTGCGACTGCACTATGGCTGCAAATGTCAGTAACCCATTTCTAATATCTTTAGTATTTAATACCGATTGCACGTCGGCGGGACTAGATCCTAGATGAGTTACATCGTCCAGCGGGTACCTATGAGAAAACGGCCACAGGCAGGAGAGAACGAAAAAGGGGTATTCTAATATCACAACGGTAAAAAATAGCTATAAATAATGGTCGTTCGGCTGACAGCCTTCCAGTGTATACCTGCCGCCCAAATTGAAGTATGCACGGGCCTTCAAAGCTTACAAACAAAGAGGATACACACTCTCCATACATATTCGCTTTCGTAATTGACTTGATAATGAAACAAACGCTGGAAGTTCCTCAAAACGATGATGTTTAAATAGCTGATGATGAAAACTTTGTCAATCAGGAATACCTATGGGTTGTCTACATGTTCGAAGAGGAAAAATGAGCAATTGAATTTAGGTGAACTGACTGAATCCACTCCGTCCGTTGAAATGTGTTTCGCATCCATAAAGTGTAAGGTCATGCTTTTTGACATGCGGTCGCTGAACACGCCGCTTACAATCCAAGGAGAGGCACATGAGGTTGTGGAGCGTTTTGCGTATTTTAAAAGCTGTATACGTTCCGAATGTAGTGCGACAGATGAAGTTCATGCACGAATCTCTGTGACCCGGTTCACTTTTATAAACTTGACTCACCTACGGTGCCAAAGTGGCATATCCATGAATCTCACAGGGAATGCTTATCAGGCTGTAGCACGAGTTGTTTTGCTGTACGGCATCTGAGAGCAGCGGAATGAGACACTTTAAAAAAGTCAGCAACTACTGTCTCACAACAATAGCTACTGTAAACAACGAGGCAATTAGGAAGCGAGTTTTCGGTTGTGCAACGGGGACTTCAGCCGAAGAATGTGTCCCGGACCACACATTTTGGTGGTTCGGCCATGCATTGTGCACGCCGAATCATGAATCACCGTAGATGGTGCTCTTTTAATTGTCTAATTTACAGTGGCACAAAAAGAGAGGTGGTTAGTTTTTGACTTCGCAAAGGGGTGTGAAAGATATTACAAAAAGTCCCGGTGCTGTCGGTATTCCAGGATGGGGTCGGGGTGATTCAAGCTGAGCATGGTTGGAGACGCTACTAGATATGGCTGACAATTGAGGTACATGGAGTTCTTGTGGTAAGCTTCTCTTCAGGTTGTCTGATCGAGTGTCCGGAGGTGTGGGCACCTAGGTATAATTATGGTAGACTAGCAGTTCTTCGCCGCACACTTTTGTTCTTTTCTTTACAATAAGGCTTTCAAATAAATTATAGTTGTACGGCTCAGAAGCATCAGTACTGGAGGCTAATATTATGTTGTCAATGATGATGACTTCTGAAAAGTGGAACAGCTTTGGTGAGAAGTTCAAAGAGCCTTATCTGAAAAATTCGAAACAAGGGGAAAGTATGGTTGGGGTAAAGCACCACGCTTTCAGCAATGTATTTTATTCATACACAGGCCGCTTTTGGTTCTGTCGATCGTCAGAAACTTTGGTTGTTGCTGGAGACCAAGGATGTCCCTCATAAATTGCTCATCAGGACAGAATACGAGTGTACAGCCGTCTGCCGCCACTGACGTAAAACGACATCACCCCTTTCGCCGTTCCTCCTTAAACTTATCATTGATGTGCTGATTCGAACTACTGCACCTGCCTCTGAAAGCTTGGGAACTGAAATACTTGGTGTTCAACCAGAAACAGTGAGTGTATAGATGATATTGTTATCCTTAGTTCAGATCGTTTCAGAGATTCTCTCCATTTTAAATAAACTAAATAGACCTGGCGCACGGTTGGGTATGCCCTTTACAGATGCAAACTGTAGGGTGTCCCTATAAGACTGGGTGGCATCAAACTTAAAGATCATATCTGCAGACCGGTCAGCCTATGTGACAGATTATTTACCTGGAAATTAGTATAAATTCAGGTTGACCGACTCTACATGGGATAACTTCTCGAAACAGGAATGCCAGTGAAGCCCTTGCCTAACTTTGACACTTGTGTGACATAAGCCTGTCTGTCAAGAGCAAAGTATGTGCTACAAGGGTGTAATCAGAAACGAAACATGCACGTGGATAGGCCGCACAAAAGCCCTCACTGATTGACCACCGCTAGCTCCGAAGCACTAGCCAGGTATTGCGGGGACATCGTATTAGCAGTGCCGAAGAAAGTCGGATGAAATAATGAACTCTGTAATAACGGATCAGCTACTCATGCTTCATGAGTCACGATGGTTAGGACGAACTCTGTGTGTTGGCGGACCGTCTTTACCGCAGAAATCTTTCCTACCAGTCCTGTGCAGGACAGTGTATGACGTGGCAGTGAAGTATGAAAATACTAACCAGTAAACTCAGTCGGACTGACAACTACCAACTCCCTGGATGTGAACCCTGGGACTAAACTCACCCGTGCCTAATGACACTGAAACAAATAACTGAATCACGCAGCCGGTGGAGCCCGTCAGTTAAAGCCAACTCCTTCATTGCACAGCAACCCGTTTTTTCACGCAGCTAGAACAGAACAACAACTAACCGCTATGACATCGCCTCCAACGTCAAACTATGCTTTCCCGCGCTCCCATTTTCCAGTGAACGAAACCGTAGCACATAAACCAGCTTACTCTAGATACGTGGTTGGCAACTGAAAGATTTAAGTGAAGTGATGTGAAGTACCTACAACTCGTTAAACGTATAAATAAAATCTGGGTAGAAACTGACAGCATGGCTGACCCCACCAAATGAATTATTACTAGACAGATGTTCGTCCCGCAAACATCGTTCCTAATATCTCAGCTAGGCATTTCGTCAAGGCGCTCAAAAGTCACTCTAGTTATTTCGGCTGCTATCACCATTGATAGAAGGGACGCTAAAAATTTCAGCATCACAACTGATCGTCATCACCATTACGAATGAACACAGAATCACTACCGAATTCCTTATCAATTAATATAAAAATGAGAGGAAAAGGAGCACAGTAGCAACATACCCAGGTGCGCGAAATCCGTACAGTACCAGCACCTGTGATAATTCCTATAGAAGATAACAAAATGAAATGCACTGAATTTTGTTTGCAGTCAAGTTTTAGTGTGTCCCGGCCAAACACTAGGTTGGGGGTCGGAACACGTGTGACAACGTGTTCCGTAAAAATGGTAAGGTACTCGCCTTTCCAGCAAAACACCGCGGCCTTGCGGTCAGGCTATTGAGTCGAAGGCTTTGAATGAGGAACCTGGTTCTCCTTCTGTCTAGGCGTGAGAGCCTTGACAGTATCCCAGCCCACCTAAAAGTATGAACTGCACACATACAAATAAGCACATGCCACATCGACCGTCACGTAGCGCCATCAACTGGGTCGTCTTACTTGCTGTATAAAATACTGCGGGTAAACAGAAACAGGCTACTACTGACGCCTCCCTTCTTTCTCTTTCACATACTTCTTCCTCCCCCTCTCCCCATCCCATTAATAACTCTATCCTTATAGGCCCATTAGTTAAGACTGATGACTCCATTCGTCCTGCATCTGTTTGGCAAGCAATATGTGCGTGTCATCCTGCGCCGGTATCCCCAGTCGTCTCAAAATCAATCTTCAATCTTCGACGCCCAGTCTCTATGGCCGCATTCAATGTTCACACTCTGAAGCAAGCATGTCAACAAGCTGCTCTTGCCTTCACACTGAACTCGCTTGGCATTGATGCGTGCTGCGTATCAGAAACACTAATTCGATATGCAAGCACAGTGGTTTAGCGAATCTCCACTCTCTTCCGGCTACACAACTCTGGTGATCTAGAGGCTGCTGCGTCAGGATGTGCGGGGTTTGGTATCGTCCTTAGTCAACTGGCGGAAGGACCCTGCTTGACTTGACACCCGCTGGTAGTTACCTCTGTGCAGTTTGTCTGGCGGCGTATACGAAGGTGTCTCTTAAACAATATCTGAGCTTGTAGCTCGCCGAATAAAACTTGTCTTTGGTGATGTCAGATCCACAGTCCTTTGGGGCATAAGCAGACACTACGAACAGACATCGAACAACCACCTCCCTGGTGGGACTCCTTTACACACGATGCCAAACAAAACGCACACAGTCAACTATCAGCGGGTATCAAGTCAAGCATGGATCCTTCCGCCCGGTGACTAAGGACGATACCAAACCCCACATATCCTGCCGCCGCACACCCTAGCTCACCATAGCTGTGTAGCCGGAAGAGAGTGGAGAGTGATAAAGAGATTAGCTAGACCACTGTGCTTGCATATCGAATTAGTGTTTCTGGTACGCAGCACACATCAATGCCAAGCGAGTCCAGTGTGAAGGCAAGAGCAGCTTGTTGACACCCTAAAATTTGACTGCGAAAGGAATTCAGTGCATTTCATTTTGTCATTTTCTATAGGGAGTACCTCATTCGCTGGTGCTCTACGCACTTCTCGCGCCTGGATAGGATAAGTCGCCAGATATGTGCAGATCACCAAGTTGGAGAACCAAGAGACTGTGTTAGTCAGATCTCCAATTATTAACTAACCTAGTATGAGAGACTGCGAGGGTCGAGGAAGCGCATCTCCTAATAGCTCCATGGGTCGCGGAGGCACACAAACCGTCACGGCAAGGTTCAGTCTCTTCGTCGCTGCCTTGATAACCGATGTCTTGGAAATTTGGCTGTTGTAACTAGAAAATAGGAAAGAGGAGATCAAGAAAACAGGCCTGGTGAAGCAGAGGGTAGTTTACTCAACGAAGAATCCCATAGTGCAAGCCATGTGAATTTCCCTATTGCCTGTGGAATGTCTTCCGCTCGTATTTCGGAGTGAGGGAAACCTAAAGATGAGCAGAATTCGATGATAGAAGAAAATGAACGGTGTTACGGAGACCTCAGACGCTGTTGGAGCTAGTTGCCTCTCACAGTGTGATCCGCGTGACCTTCCTTGTGCATGGCTGGAGACACTATAAGATATGATAGCTATCCAACCTGTCGTCCACGCCAATATTTCATATGCAGATTGTCAGACTGAGTATCAGAGGTTTAGCATCTAGGATGTTTGTGGTGAACTAGCCCTGGGTCCCCTCCCTGTCCCATTTTATCTTTTTTTTAGCTGCACAGTGTTCAAATATTTCGACACGTTCGTACGACAGTGAAGCATCAATTTTCTCTGGCATTGTTATCGATGATGATGACGACTCCTCTTAGGTGAAGTGGGAAACGCAAGATATTTTTGGAAGTGGTACCAGCCAATCGGCAGTGAACCAATTTGTCGAAACCACTTTGGGTGACCATTACTAAGTCCTTTTCGTATGCAGTGGAGTGTAGAACCGCCAATTGCAACAGAGAATGGTTAGCACACGACGGCTGCCTCCGTTTAGCAAGATGCTTTCCCACTTAAAGTTTGTACGCCACGTCCAAATCTGTCCGCAAGATATCATCTTAATTTGGACTGAATCGATCACTCTAGAGACAATAGATAGAGCGGTCGTTAGCACCCTTTTATGAGGTGAACATACAAGTTCCTCACTGCGTAGAGACTAAGGCTAAATCCAAAGGAATTTGGAGGAATCAGGAGAAAATCGTTCATTCGTTATCGACAATGAGTGCCATGGGTTCGATTTTGTCGCCGGAGGTTACGTGTAGACATTGGCTTTTCAGTTTATGCCCACTCGTAGTGGGGTTGAAAGTCAGGGGATCTTGTGAAGTGATTCCAGGTGATTAAACAATGGATATGGGTGCCATACTTGGGATTCTGGAGATTTTAATCCCAGAAAAGAAGAAATGATACTCTAAAAGATCGCACAGTGTTGTTGATCTTGTATGAGTGTTTTAATCAGGAGCTGAGTGAAATTGTAGGTTTGTTAAAGATGCCGCGGGCTCTGAAGGCCAATGGTTCAACAAGAGGAAGGGTTTTGAATAAATTTTACAAAATAAGGCAAATACAAGAGAAAATGAGAAAAAATTCAAGGTAAATGGGTACAGGAGCATCTTTGGCTGGAGGTAGTCGCCATGTTGGCGGAGATATCGATGGGACGAATCGCTGTCATTCCAAGGTTGCAGAGAAGCTGAGACCCATTTTAAGCTCTAAATATTCCGCTCACCCGTTACCGTCTTTCACTTAGACCGAGCTTTAGTAAACTGAGTGCGGCAACACAATTGACCACAACTGATCCAAAAGCATGGCCGATCGGTCATGTAGTTCGAACCACAGGATGGGTTGCACAGAACTAATTAATGCTACCAGTGCACAAATAGCTTTTAGGCAACCTTAGTATATACTGGAGCCTTTGTTGGACGTCACACCATCGATGAGGAAATGCCACACACGATCTTTGTTCACACGTAGGTCGTTTCTTCAGTTCCCAGTAAACACGCTACCGGTGGCAATGGCGACCGTCAACTTCCCGAAGTTTCATACCAAGAGAGCCTGATTGATTTTTTTGTACTCGTCAGGAAATTGGCAGTAATCGAAAAAACGTACCGGACCAGCCAGTGTGTCCATTATTGAATCGCTGAAATGGCGACAGCATAATAACATTAGGACGATTTGAGGTTCCCTACTGGAGTAATTATAGCCTATCTAGTTTGCGGAATACCTAAATTCAGAAGAGAGTCCCAGAGGCCAAAAATGGCTAGCTAAGCATGCTAATGAGCATAATTCACCATGAATCGTACATCATTACATTAAATTTTTAGGAACACATCGGAAAATCGATGTAACAATGAAGACTTCACAGGTTTCCGAAACTTTCTGATTAGGTACACACCACGAAGGACCGTCAAATTTCAAGTGATCGCAATTTTGGACGCGGCGTCTTTATCAATAGGCAGAAAGCGAAAATTCCACAGCATTTGAACTTTCGCCTAGTAGGTCAGCCCACTTTTAATTAACGTGATTTAATCGTTGATTCACTAGGTTCTGTGGGGACGTATAAGATTGAGGGGGCAGCGCCTCAAAGACTCAGTCACTGAAGAATCTTTATGTGGATTCAGACTTATTTAGTGGCTCAATAATACAGATTCGTTCCATCCACAAAATATATGTTAATGAGACGAGCGACGTTTGAGCAATACTTAGCTGCACGCGCCAAATATGAGTGCTACTGAGACCATAAGTAAGCACCATAGTAAAGACATATTAATCTCACGGCTTGAAGAAGTCGACTATCCTAACAGATTTCCTTTTATTGGTTGGTAAATAGGTTGGAGGGATCAGTGCTTGTCAACTGCCAGAGTTATCAAGCTACACCGGAAACGGAAACAAAAAAATCGACTTCAGCACAGTTTCTATGTTTTGTGGCAATCAGGAAATGGAGTTTCGGAGTAAGCAGCCAGAAACAAAATCATACGAAAACGAGGCGTGGTGTCTTCTGAGCTACGACTTACCGATTCCGGAGATTCATGCTGTCCATCAGTAGGCATTATACGTGTGACGCTGTATTTTTTCGCAGATCATATTCCATTTTATTCTCATTTGTGGATATAATTTTTTTTCTGTAGTTGCCTCTTCCTTTGCCTTTCCACAGTTCGTTTTCGGTTTACCATTCGGCCGTGTTACAGGATACCTGTGTGAAGCTTTTGCATGACATCTACGCCCACCGCACATTGGCACATTTCGCAAGATCGGGGTCCAAAGGGCAGGTCGGGAAATATTAGAATATATTTGTATGTTTATCTAATCAGCCTCATATCACAATCCTACCTTAGGTTTAAGAGGCTTGGGCATCCGGCTACAAGAAAAAATTTTCCGAGTGCCTTTGTCCTGGTACTTCCACGTTGCATTTTACGGCGGATCAGGGATTGGTCATTGTAATATTTGTAGCTCATTTGTTTTAGAAGTCTGCTTTGCCACATAAACTTCCCTAGACTACAACCCATGGGTAAAGATTTCAAATTACTTTAGCTAATTTTTCTTGTAGGCATTTTTGGGACCCTATGATGGCTCATGTTAGTCTTCCACAGATGTTGATGTTCCATTCCCGCTCATGAGGACGACTGAGTTTACGCTTCTTTTTGCTTTGCATACGGCAGGGATATGTTCTGGCTGTCCCTGCCACCTGCTTCATGTCCACGTGCGCATCAATATTTTCATGAACGCATTCCGGTTACTAGCAGAATAAATAGCGATGAACTCAGAAACACCAACCACTGCTTCACTACTCGCAGCCAACTTGAGAACGAAAAACGTTCGTTTATACCTAGATGGAAAACGGCTTACCACCATTGGCGTATGAACCCACAGGCCAAAAACTCGTCTTTCCATACTCGGAGGGTTTGTAAAGAGTGTGAAACCAATAGGTGATAACGGCGTTGTTTCAAACCATTTGCAAGAATAGTCAGGCTGCCATCCAGTCAGAAAATGGTATGAAGTTTATTTACGTATGCCTTACTAGGGTTGAAGTATTATTTCACCCACTTTTCTCGAGCTTCCGCAACGTCGATGATAAGCAAAATGTGAATCGCCCGCGGCAGTTCGTCTTTTACGACGTAATCTCACTGCGACATCTGCCAGCTGCATGATTTCCTAATGGTGGACGTCGTGGTTCTGGATCGATCCGTCATGCATGTACTTTATTTTTGGTGAAAGGCTACAGAGCGTGTTTTATTGTGCTTCTTCCGGATGGGTGAATATATCCATTGAGGGTTTTGTGACAGATAAGCTGGCTTTCCAAATACACGTAGCCGTAGCCGACGGATGCAAGAGTCGTAATTACCAGGCATTTCAATTGCTCTTCTGAGATGAAATTGCTGAAGGATAAACCACTTCACGTGTCTGCTCCACACTAAAAGAAGTACGTCGACGTCGAATTTGATCGTTCAACTTTTGTGACCACCTGGAGTTACTGAAGCACACAGTCTCTAGACTTGTCTTGACCCCGGTTTTCTCACTGTTTGAAGGTTGCTGACCACTGACTAAACTATGCCCCAGTCAGAAAATAATGAGAAAACGCAAGTTGCCGCCTTGCACCCATCATTTCGGTGGCCTCAAGCAGTCCATTCAGAAAGTGTCCACGAGCAGCCTGTGTCTAAATTTGTGGTCTAAATTTGCGCTTATGCTATCAAACTGGGTATGGAAGTGCCATGACATCATTGCACTGACATACTTCGGTTTCTCGACAACCCCGTGACGGCCGTCGTGTTTGAAGATTTTGGGTTGGAATGTGCAATTCTGTGGGCAGCGAAACCTTTTGATGGTCGTATTTTTTGATCCTGTGAGGATCACTTCGGATGTAAAGCACAGGTGAGACGGAGTGGATAGCAGCCGGACAGGGCGTCTAATTTATTTGTATCCGAAAGTTGAAGCCTAGGACGTCGAGGAAATGAGATGAAGTCAGCAGGGCCTGATGAGTTTGAGGAAGCAGCAGATTGAAAAATCCTGAGCGTTCATCACTATTAGTTTTGCGATATCAAGTGATTAAATGGGACGGATGGAAAAAATGTGTATTCAGTAGGCTAGCTATCAATGACTCCCTAAGCTTGCAAATGTATGTAGTACAACAGAGGGACGGAAATGATTATAAGTACGCAGAGATGTGATATGGTTGGAGAAAGCGAACAGAAGAACTGACGGAAGCAGGACTTCCGGGATGAATGATTAGATTCTGTGGGGGTTATTCCATGCATTGGACAATACCAGAATCTAGTAGGGGAAGTGGATGCATGGGTAAAGACCCCGTGCTCCGAAGCGCTGTTACCAGCTTCAGCCAATGAGTGGTGCATGCTGAAAAAGCATTATGCGCTAGTCTTGTGCTCTGGAATTCCACTGCGTACATATTCTTTTTGTATGTATCCACTATTAGCAGCAGTGTGAAGGTATGTTTTGGTTTGCTGACGTGGACCTTCATACAGTGCCATCTCAATTATGACGAAGGCAGCTACAGTTTCGCGTGGTAATATAAGCCGTTGGCATCTCAGAGTATCTTCAGGAAATACCGAGTGCTTTTAAAAAATCTTCGACTCACGAAAGGTCGACTTTCTGCTATATGGTGTTTGTGGTATTGCTAGATAAGTGACGCAACCGGGACAAGTCCATCAATAGCAGCAGTAGACAGAAAACAACGGTGCTTTTCAGTGGATAGTCTGAATTGAAGACCAGGCTCAGAATCACCGGAGATGGACGATGCACCCGTGCTGCTTGAGGGGAAAGGGAGGGCATCTACGTTCCCGTGCATACTGTTTTGCCCAGAAAGATAAAGTGTATGTCGTGCTTGATGAGACACCTGGAAGAATGAAGGTCCGATTATCCTTAAGCGCGGACAAAAATTTGACCAGTTTCCAGTATTATGGTCACTCATGTGGCAAACCAAGTGCATGAACATGTGGATGCAAGCGCACCCGCTACCAGTCACTGCAAGCCATTTATTCACTCAGTTTCTATCTTGCCTGGTTGACAAGTTTCATTCTGTGCCTTAAAACTGCAGTTGTGCAATAGATCTGAGGCCGGTGGCTTTTCGCCATGACAGTCGTAGTTTGACTGTAAAATGTTGATTAATCTCAAGTGACGCACCTGAAGAACGGCAACTTCAACCAAGCATTCCTCCATTTTCCGGTGCCAGAGACGCAAACAGCCTGTCTTCTCTGCCGGTTACAATTTCTTTGGATCTACCAGAAACACTCGATTTTCTGGAGTCAACTGTAGTTGCCGGTGACCGCAAAAATAGCGGTGAAACACATCATTGGTGAACGTAAGCTACAGGCTCAACCGGCTTTTTGGGGGTACTGATGTGGTGCAGAGGCTTGCGCTGGCCTCGACCGCTTCTTAATGCATAGCGCTACCAACCAAGTAGAAGAAGAATGATCACATTAGTTGCAGCTTGATGTTTTGCGGTATCTTTTACATTAAAGCTGAGTAGTATATCCGATGCACCAACCCAAATGCTACTTAATTGGGGCATCCAAATTCATTTAACATATCACGTGAGCTAAGCTTGTCGAATTTTCATCCGATGTCTCATCATTTCAACTTACCTGTTTTCTTATTTCCTGGTTCAAAAGTGTTGTGGAACACGGTCTCGTCAATGCCTTTTTATTGCCATGAACCCAAGTCTGGAAAACCGCTTACTAGCCTGGTGCGCTTAGCTAAACCGTAAATGTCAACTACCGTGCGAATCAGCTGATCTATTGACCACTGACGCGCACAAGCGTGTCTTAGGTAACCAAAGACTGGCAGTTTAGAAGGCTTACCTCGAAAGTCCAAGGCGGGCCAAAAAGTGATACTCAAAACAGAACTCATCCGTCAAGTGCGAGTGGAAAAGAACCTAATAAACCCGTCTCAATGAATGCGGCTTTTCCGTTAGTAGCTATGTAGTCCCGTTACGTTCAAAGCTCGTTCTCCTAATAGATAACAAAACGGGCGCCAATTTGCAATAAGCAAATCAGCACTAAAGAAAAGCTGAATGTTACGGCGCACACCTAATAATAATAATGTTTATTCTCAACTTGTGGATGGCATACCGTCTGGCATGATCATAGTTTTACAGTCAGAATAGAGCATGGCCGGGGGATTTGTGGGGTGCGGATTCCACAAAAGCAGGACACTGTTACAAACAGTGGGGAATATCCGATGATATGGTAACAATATGTTATTTCTTAACTTGTTGGGAACAGTAAGCATAAGGTCCGACTAGTTCAGAGACAGCCAGGTGGCATGAAGTAAAACTGAAAACCATTGCTGGCCATGAATGACCTTGGGTGGTTAGGTAAATGACCGGAGTCACAAACGAGCAAAGTGGAAATGGCGATCGAGTAATTCAATTCGGGAGAACATCGCGAGGTCTATCTCAAAAATGTGGTTTAATCTGAGAGTAAGCAGACTCACTGGTAGCGCTGTTGTAGGGAAGTCAGGTGCAGGGATTAGGTTGGATGTTGGCAAGTTACGAATGCATAGGGTGACCCAAACTTCCTATACGGATTTGAATTTGTGCAGGAAGCAAGCCGAAATTGCAGCACAGAAGCCAGGCCAGCCAAATCTGAGCGAAAATCCGTTGGGTACGGAAGAGCTCACCCCAGAGACGGGGCCGGATGAAAACTGCTCGAATTTGTGGCTACAGGCTTGAGTGGGCGAGGTGTTGCGGACGAGATTCTGGGGAAAATAGTTGCGGGAGTGCCATCTCACTGGGTATGGCAGTGCCATGCCATCATTACACTGACTTGCTTCGGTTTATGGACAACCCCGTAAAGGTCGTCAAGGGTCGGAGAATGGATACGTAGTTCCGTGGCAGCTGGTTCTGTGTGAGACGGAGAGCGACACAGGGAGTCGTGAAGATATAGGCTCATGGATAATTTCACTTTTGTTGGAGAACCGTGTGAATGTAGACCGGGGACCAGCCAGTTTGAATGAATAGCAGTCCTAAGCGCATTTGGGCAACTGCAGTCGAGGACTGAAGCTTTGGAAAATGGGTAACGAGAAAGAAATAGAATGGAAGATGTAGAGCGTGGTGGGTGTTGGGCGCCATACGATACAAATGCGCCGATAAAAAAATCTAAAAGGAGACGAAAGCAAGCTAACTGGACCCATGAAATGTGAATACATTTGCTGATCTAGAAGCCAAGTACCAGTTGGGCAAGAGTAGGCCCCTAGTTTTAGGAAAGTGAAAACTTTGTCGTGGAGATAGCTAGCAGGGAGGCTAGCTGTTGGACTAGTTGAGAACGGACGGTATTTTTCTGCTCACCAAAGCGTCATGACATCGGTTCCTTGTTGTGCGGAAAGAGGGATTAATGCGAGCAGCCACAGTGGACAAGTTAAAAAGTGGACGAGCAACAGCTTCCCAGATAATTGATAAGAATAGTAGCTTAACTGAGGTTTACTACATCAACCTAAGAGGATAGTAACATTAGGGATCACCAGTCGCCGAGTCAGTGCTGTCAACTCCAGTAAACGAATGATGCATGGCAAAAAAACAGCCATTAAGTGCTAGCTGTGACTGCTTGTAATGCATATGCTCCCTCTAGATGACAAGAGGGAAGAACGTGTGTGCTATGTTTGGATAATGAAGTGGACTAGGGTTGGTGTGACCCCACGAAGACGAAAGTTGCAACACAGGGTTATTCCATGCATTGGACAATACCAGAATCTAGTAGGGGAAGTGGATGCATGGGTAAAGACCCCGTGCTCCGAAGCGCTGTTACCAGCTTCAGCCAATGAGTGGTGCATGCTGAAAAAGCATTATGCGCTAGTCTTGTGCTCTGGAATTCCACTGCGTACATATTCTTTTTGTATGTATCCACTATTAGCAGCAGTGTGAAGGTATGTTTTGGTTTGCTGACGTGGACCTTCATACAGTGCCATCTCAATTATGACGAAGGCAGCTACAGTTTCGCGTGGTAATATAAGCCGTTGGCATCTCAGAGTATCTTCAGGAAATACCGAGTGCTTTTAAAAAATCTTCGACTCACGAAAGGTCGACTTTCTGCTATATGGTGTTTGTGGTATTGCTAGATAAGTGACGCAACCGGGACAAGTCCATCAATAGCAGCAGTAGACAGAAAACAACGGTGCTTTTCAGTGGATAGTCTGAATTGAAGACCAGGCTCAGAATCACCGGAGATGGACGATGCACCCGTGCTGCTTGAGGGGAAAGGGAGGGCATCTACGTTCCCGTGCATCCTGTTTTGCCCAGAAATATAAAGTGTATGTCGTGCTTGATGAGACACCTGGAAGAATGAAGGTCCGATTATCCTTAAGCGCGGACAAAAATTTGACCAGTTTCCAGTATTATGGTCACTCATGTGGCAAACCAAGTGCATGAACATGTGGATGCAAGCGCACCCGCTACCAGTCACTGCAAGCCATTTATTCACTCAGTTTCTATCTTGCCTGGTTGACAAGTTTCATTCTGTGCCTTAAAACTGCAGTTGTGCAATAGATCTGAGGCCGGTGGCTTTTCGCCATGACAGTCGTAGTTTGACTGTAAAATGTTGATTAATCTCAAGTGACGCACCTGAAGAACGGCAACTTCAACCAAGCATTCCTCCATTTTCCGGTGCCAGAGACGCAAACAGCCTGTCTTCTCTGCCGGTTACAATTTCTTTGGATCTACCAGAAACACTCGATTTTCTGGAGTCAACTGTAGTTGCCGGTGACCGCAAAAATAGCGGTGAAACACATCATTGGTGAACGTAAGCTACAGGCTCAACCGGCTTTTTGGGGGTACTGATGTGGTGCAGAGGCTTGCGCTGGCCTCGACCGCTTCTTAATGCATAGCGCTACCAACCAAGTAGAAGAAGAATGATCACATTAGTTGCAGCTTGATGTTTTGCGGTATCTTTTACATTAAAGCTGAGTAGTATATCCGATGCACCAACCCAAATGCTACTTAATTGGGGCATCCAAATTCATTTAACATATCACGTGAGCTAAGCTTGTCGAATTTTCATCCGATGTCTCATCATTTCAACTTACCTGTTTTCTTATTTCCTGGTTCAAGAGTGTTGTGGAACACGGTCTCGTCAATGCCTTTTTATTGCCATGAACCCAAGTCTGGAAAACCGCTTACTAGCCTGGTGCGCTTAGCTAAACCGTAAATGTCAACTACCGTGCGAATCAGCTGATCTATTGACCACTGACGCGCACAAGCGTGTCTTAGGTAACCAAAGACTGGCAGTTTAGAAGGCTTACCTCGAAAGTCCAAGGCGGGCCAAAAAGTGATACTCAAAACAGAACTCATCCGTCAAGTGCGAGTGGAAAAGAACCTAATAAACCCGTCTCAATGAATGCGGCTTTTCCGTTAGTAGCTATGTAGTCCCGTTACGTTCAAAGCTCGTTCTCCTAATAGATAACAAAACGGGCGCCAATTTGCAATAAGCAAATCAGCACTAAAGAAAAGCTGAATGTTACGGCGCACACCTAATAATAATAATGTTTATTCTCAACTTGTGGATGGCATACCGTCTGGCATGATCATAGTTTTACAGTCAGAATAGAGCATGGCCGGGGGATTTGTGGGGTGCGGATTCCACAAAAGCAGGACACTGTTACAAACAGTGGGGAATATCCGATGATATGGTAACAATATGTTATTTCTTAACTTGTTGGGAACAGTAAGCATAAGGTCCGACTAGTTCAGAGACAGCCAGGTGGCATGAAGTAAAACTGAAAACCATTGCTGGCCATGAATGACCTTGGGTGGTTAGGTAAATGACCGGAGTCACAACGAGCAAAAGTGGAAATGGCGATCGAGTAATTCAATTCGGGAGAACATCGCGAGGTCTATCTCAAAAATGTGGTTTAATCTGAGAGTAAGCAGACTCACTGGTAGCGCTGTTGTAGGGAAGTCAGGTGCAGGGATTAGGTTGGATGTTGGCAAGTTACGAATGCATAGGGTGACCCAAACTTCCTATACGGATTTGAATTTGTGCAGGAAGCAAGCCGAAATTGCAGCACAGAAGCCAGGCCAGCCAAATCTGAGCGAAAATCCGTTGGGTACGCAAGAGCTCACCCCAGAGACGGGGCCGGATGAAAACTGCTCGAATTTGTGGCTACAGGCTTGAGTGGGCGAGGTGTTGCGGACGAGATTCTGGGGAAAATAGTTGCGGGAGTGCCATCTCACTGGGTATGGCAGTGCCATGCCATCATTACACTGACTTGCTTCGGTTTATGGACAACCCCGTAAAGGTCGTCAAGGGTCGGAGAATGGATACGTAGTTCCGTGGCAGCTGGTTCTGTGTGAGACGGAGAGCGACACAGGGAGTCGTGAAGATATAGGCTCATGGATAATTTCACTTTTGTTGGAGAACCGTGTGAATGTAGACCGGGGACCAGCCAGTTTGAATGAATAGCAGTCCTAAGCGCATTTGGGCAACTGCAGTCGAGGACTGAAGCTTTGGAAAATGGGTAACGAGAAAGAAATAGAATGGAAGATGTAGAGCGTGGTGGGTGTTGGGCGCCATACGATACAAATGCGCCGATAAAAAAATCTAAAAGGAGACGAAAGCAAGCTAACTGGACCCATGAAATGTGAATACATTTGCTGATCTAGAAGCCAAGTACCAGTTGGGCAAGAGTAGGCCCCTAGTTTTAGGAAAGTGAAAACTTTGTCGTGGAGATAGCTAGCAGGGAGGCTAGCTGTTGGACTAGTTGAGAACGGACGGTATTTTTCTGCTCACCAAAGCGTCATGACATCGGTTCCTTGTTGTGCGGAAAGAGGGATTAATGCGAGCAGCCACAGTGGACAAGTTAAAAAGTGGACGAGCAACAGCTTCCCAGATAATTGATAAGAATAGTAGCTTAACTGAGGTTTACTACATCAACCTAAGAGGATAGTAACATTAGGGATCACCAGTCGCCGAGTCAGTGCTGTCAACTCCAGTAAACGAATGATGCATGGCAAAAAAACAGCCATTAAGTGCTAGCTGTGACTGCTTGTAATGCATATGCTCCCTCTAGATGACAAGAGGGAAGAACGTGTGTGCTATGTTTGGATAATGAAGTGGACTAGGGTTGGTGTGACCCCACGAAGACGAAAGTTGCAACACATTGCACGTCGACGTTAGCCGTGAGCCTCACAGGTAGTTTCAGGCTACCCCATGCCTGAATGTTTTTTTAATATTTTTCTATTCTTTTTTCTAGAACAAACGGGAGGACAGCTGTCATCCGCTTGTATTTCTTGGTGTTCTGAGACAAATGACAACCGGAACAAGGCCAATCCAGCTACAGACAAACAGCAACGCTGCTTTTTTTCGGTATTCCTGAATTTGTTAGTTAAATAAACTACGATTGCAATTCGCGCTTAAGACCCTTAAGCTTGCCCGAGTTATAATGGCAACACGCGGAACTTCTAACCACTACCTATAGCGCTAGGGCCTTGATGAGGTGGCTTAAAGAGTCTCGATGGGTTTACAGGGGATGCGCCCCGGAATGCTGTAACGGGGCAGGGAAGTGTGTTAGTCTGTGGTTGCGCCGACAACAATTTGTTGTGCTAACTACGTGACCAAGGCTTTTCGCAGATAGAATATCTTGGAAGCTTTCATAATATTGGTAGGACACTTGCACAGGACTGTCCCAGTTGCTGCAAATCTGTCCACCCTTGCGTATGCAGCGAATACGCTGACATGAATGGCGACAATATACGACAGAAGACTCGGCACAAATGCCCATTTGATCTCAGAGTCCACGCCCCAGGCACATCGAGGGCGCGCAGGCCTAGAGAGGGAAGCTTTTATTGCTCCCAACAGCAGACTTTTTCTAAACACGACGGTGTCTAGCATTTATATGGCGGCGCACTCGCCATTTTAAGGACAGTTGTCATAATCAATGCAGAGGAGCCAGAAGACCAAGATTATCAGGTCCCTTTGTTTTTTTCCAGTTTGGCGAAATTTTGTAGATAGTTCTACTCCAAACATGCACTGGTATGATTCGACCTAGCATGGGTTATTGGATGTCCAAGATCACCAGCCTGTTGCGGCTCCACATCGCTCATCCTCTATGACGGAACTCTATAACAGAGCATACTTGAAATAATGTGATTGCCTTGATGTAAAGACGTCTATCCCGGATACAATATGGCTTGTTGTTCTGACCATAGCTTCATGTTGTACACGTGTCAAGAACTTGCACATATGTTCGTAAGGAACAGGGATGCAGGCATGACCAGACTTTTTCTAATTAATCCCGTACGAAATGCCTTTTTCCGTAAGCCAGCTCTGCATTGCCACCAACTTGACCGCCCAGACAAGGATGAGAACATTGTCTATTGAAACTTATTAGGGTTATTGTTTGTGCCCCAGATTCAAAGGGATACGTGCGCCAAAATTTCCGTACAAGATAAAGACATGTGTATTCTATCAGCCAATTTCCAAACTGAAATCACTGCATCTCGAGAAATGAACTATTTTATTAGTTCTCCCAGGGCATATTGTGTTGCTTGGTAGTATTTACGCCG
This sequence comes from Opisthorchis viverrini, assembly GCF_000715545.1. Classification (NCBI taxonomy): domain Eukaryota; kingdom Metazoa; phylum Platyhelminthes; class Trematoda; order Opisthorchiida; family Opisthorchiidae; genus Opisthorchis; species Opisthorchis viverrini. The sequence continues at coordinate 1,091,955 of NW_008751700.1, read as the reverse complement.
AAATTGCTAGACTAGTGAAAATATAAACAATCACTACCAACGGTGAACTTGCATTGTGGATTGCCCAAATGATTTTCTGGCGCAAAATGCAACTAGCTACATTTAACACGCAAACTTTTGTAGTTGAGGCGCTATAATACATCGGCTGTTCCGAAGCATGTGAGACAATATGGTTTGTTTTCACTATAAAAGATTATAAAATATGCTAAACAATCAAAACTTTTAGATCTGGGACAATTATTTCGATAGGGGAGAAGCTACCGACTGTGAAGAGTGGGGATTTTTCTATCATAAGTGATTAATCCACATCCATGTTCATGTTAGCCACTATAGGTAGAAGTTTTTCTAATGCCAACCAGTTGATGAGGAAACTTTCCTCGGCCGCGCATGCTAGATTTTCTCCAAGGGCCCGATTCCACGCATCTATTTCGCCGTGTTTTGACAAGTAAAGGGAAGAATTGAGCGTAATTATGTAAATTCAAGCATATGAAGGTCACAATTATGCGACCGTCTTTGCCGTTGGAGTTTGACATTAAAGGACACGCGGATGACCACCATTTCATGCCCGTTTCTGCCACCGTTGCCATCATTTTTCGCGGAATAATAATCTTTCTGGGTGTTGGCGACCGGGCCTTCGCGTATTTAGAGAGGCAAGGGTGCTTAGAAACTCCCTATTTTGTAAAAAAACAGTTATGCATTCGTAAATCTACTGAGCGCAGCGGGAAGTAAAAACCTGACGCCTGTAAATGGGTATCCGCTGAATGGAACTGATGTCTCAAAAGCGCTGAAGAGATTAGGGCCACTGCTTCGTAGATAAGAATATCCATATCTGATACACTTTTCTGAAAATTATATCTTACATTGATTTCGCTTACTGCGGCAAAGTCGGAATCAATTACCACGGATGGAGGTTTAAGGTTGTTCTGTGGCTAGAATAATCTGTAAAATGTCCTAGAGCCTACGATGTACCCACTGTAAGGTCCGGACGGTTAAGGATCTCACAGGACGATTGCGACTATTAGATTATACGCAGTTCGTAGCCAGTAGTCAATAGGAGCGGACAGACGTGGGGCAGCAGATGATATATTGAAGACTGACAGGAACTGATTCTACAGAAAAACTGATTAGTAAGCATCATGAATTAAGAAAACGTACAATCAACAATGACGCAATCTGCAGGAGCGGGAAGTAGTCACTGTCACAGCACGGATTTCTATAGGGGCAACAAGAAATAAGTACCAAACAATGTGCAAACATACATATCGGGGCAGTCTGACAGTGTGAGTTGGCCGTAACGGCGCAGGAGTCAGTACGTTCGGGATGTGAAGGACTGTCTTTCGGTCGGCGTCGACCGAGCCGCTCGTGTCGCGCGACAGGTCAGATTGCGCAGTTTCGTCCGTTTAAAACAAGGCTCAGCAAGGGCTATCTGCCAGGTGCGATACATAGGTAATACAAAATAAACAGCCATGTTGGACGTCCGGTTGGTGTAGTCGGTGACGCGTTCGCCTGCCGTCCGCAGACTCTGGGTTCGACACCCGGTCGGCGCGCTTTTCGGTCGGAGTGGACGCTCGTGAATAGGTGCAATCCAGACGAACCTGCAAGCAATGACGGACGGGCAAATTAAGTATTGACATCAGTTCCTGAGGCATAAGCAGACCCTAAGCCGGGACGAAACAGGGGGAAAACGAGCAAAGAAACGAAACGGTGTCATAATAAACAGATGCGAGTCACGTTACTCATGAGTAGCCAGAAACCAAGGAAAGTTACCGCTGGTCACCGTTGATTCGCAGGCGGAATCAACACCCACTTTGCAAAATATGCAGTTATATCCCTTTTGTGACTGAATTTTTCCTGTATCTTCTGTTTGACCGCACAAATGTCAATACCTGGGTTCTCGTACCTCACAATTGCTATCCAGAATGATCATCACGACACAAAATCATTAAATTCGCAAAACCCATGCTGGGTTTGACGGGATGTAAGGGTTGCAAATGAGATCACACGTGTGCCTGGCTCTGGTTTGATGGTACACTGCCTGATTTCTCCCAATAATTATTCGGGTCCTGTTTACCGGCAGCAGAGTTCTTCGCCAAAAGGGCGAATTACAACAGGAATTTCGTAACCAACACAGGGAGTTGCCAGATATTTTTTGGCTAGAGATGCACATGCTAAGCTGATTATTACAACCCTAGCAATTGAGTCTCATTCTAAGTGAAGGAGGCTGTCTTTGCCTGCGCACTACGATAATCCAGAAATAATCTGGCACACACAATCCCTGTACGGCTAAGGTTCAATAATGCCCAATCAACTGACTGGATGTATCATGCCTTGATTATAGCGGACAGGCGAACAAACCCAGCTAATGCGCATCACCAACACTCACGCGTCCGTATATACTGCAAAATGAAAATAATTCTGCTTGAGAGAGGTGAAAAATTTGAATTCCACTGAGCAAGCCACATCACCTGTTCCAACGGACGAGCGCATTTATTGACAGATCTGCCAACTGTCCCAGGAATCTTTGGTGCTTACACTATGAAGTTACGTTTACCTCACGTTTTTGATTCAAGCGCTATAGACCTGTCTCAAAAAGATGTAATATGCATGCGTGTTCATTCAACAGACCATGTTTAGAAAGTAGCCGTCGCCTTTCACGATTCCATCTCAGTCACAGTGGTATGAATTATGCATCTCATTTTCCGGCACTAGCCGCTCGGCGTGGATGTACACATTCTGCAAGGCATATTCAGGTGTGTCTGAGCGGCGCACTAAAATTTCTGAAGATCGGTGGTTTTCTCTAGACGTTTTTTAGTCACATCAGTTTACCATCCATAATTGCGCGTGCACCGCCCACTTGAGAGGGATACACGGCCAGTGAGTTTTGGGGTGGGAAGGGAACCAGGGATCCCTGCGGCGCTTCATTTGTAGATCATGGTGGGGTGTGTTAGTAATATGATAAACAGAAATCCTACTTTGAACATTGTCTAGACCAGCCACACTACGGTGTGTATGTTGTGTATGTGGATGCTGATGTTCGAAGAGGGTGCCTCTAGCCAAAACACACGGATAATATGCGACGCGTTGTGCCACCCGATTGCTTTGCCAATATGAAATAACACATTATATCACATTCAACCACCACACTCGACGCCCGCAATTGTACCGCAATCTCATCCGGGAAAAGCCCCCTTACTTGATGTTGTCCGCACATCAAATCCCTAAACAAGTCTAACGGTTTACGCACGGGACCAATCTGTTTGCTTTCACAAAGTCACCGGACGCCCGGCATCCATAGCATGGTGCTCCGGGACCCATACAACTTGTATTTACAGATCACACACTACTTACTTCCAAAACACCCCCAATCGTTTGGAAGCTTCCATATCATTGAAGTATAGTACATATGAGAAGCGTCGGGGCAGTGTAATCTGCGCTATCAGGCAAAGAAAATACGGCTGTGGTGACTTTCCTCCGATTCCAACACCAGCGCCCGTCAGAACTCGGGAAAATTAGTCAGTACAAATGGCTTGCCAATTACCGAAATAAGACTGGCATCTCCTTCATTTAATTAAAAGGGCTGATCGACTTTTCGGAATAAGGTAGGTAAGGTAATATAACAATACCCGTGGAGGCGGATATGAAAACAAGTGCAGTGGTAGGCGCTAGACACTGAAACGCACCTGCGCTTCAGATAGCAGGTGCAGCTGTAGTACCAGGAAGTGAAACGTCTGCATAAGAGATTATTAAGATTGTGGTTCATGAACATGAACACCTAGGAACACCTAGGAACGCCTAGGACATAATATGATTGGAGATGTCAACTTGGCACGTGTTAGCCGACCTCAGTGTCATAAACCCAAGCCGTCGATTGATAGTGGTCTTGGTAGTGAGCAGTTAATCCATGGTATGGACTTTGATAAGGCGCTCTAAGGTACGAAGGAGCAAGCGGGTATGATAGCTAGCTGGGGTAGTTCTTGGACCTGACTTATAATGTGGAACAATCATAGGGTGCTTCCAATGACGTGGAACTGTGCCAGCCGTAATGGAGATATTCAAGTGGTTAAGGATGATGTTGGAGATGTCTGGGGCACTGGCTGATAATTTGGAATCTTTAGGGCGGAAGGGTTAGGAAGCTGAGTCGGACAAAGCAACTGAGAGTGTGTAGATGGTGTTGCTTTTCTCATCAACAAATGCGGCCATTACGGAACTAGCTGGTGAGCAATGAGTAGAAGGCGCCAATGCGGAGAAAGCAGCGGCTGGCGAAATCGGTTTGGGGATTCAGCGATTACAGCAGGACAAGAAAGAGGCTTCTTGAGAGCGACCGCAGNGAGTCGGACAAAGCAACTGAGAGTGTGTAGATGGTGTTGCTTTTCTCATCAACAAATGCGGCCATTACGGAACTAGCTGGTGAGCAATGAGTAGAAGGCGCCAATGCGGAGAAAGCAGCGGCTGGCGAAATCGGTTTGGGGATTCAGCGATTGCAGCAGGACAAGAAAGAGGCTTCTTGACAGCGACCGCAGCACCTGAAACTGCATAAAAACAAAGGAAGCAGCGCATGTGAAAGAGGTGACTTGACATCTTAGCTTGAAGAGAACGTACTATGGCAGTAGGCTCCTTGCTCTTTTCGAGAGCTTTTTTGGGGTGTTAATCTCGGCCATATACTTATTACTTAGAACAAGAAAGGGGAAGTCATGGGCTTCATGAAAGAGGCTACGGTACTTCCTGAATTCATGGCACAGGGCAAGTCACCCTCTGAACGAGCGACAATCAGGTACGCGGGGCGCTCGGATGGGAGTCACGAGACAAAAGAAACGAATGACTAGCGCCTTCCATCTCGGTTTTTTGGCTGTTATCCAGCACCATATTATGGCAACCAAGACCGACAAGGCATCTTCAGTGGTCAGACGCATGAGAAAGTCCGGGCTTATCTCCAGTGGGTTGTTATCCAGAACGATCAAACCAACAAACCAGAAGAAGCTGCTTATAAATGTTCTCGTAAGAAAGCACGGTTCACGCAAAATGGCCGCGCGAAAAAGAAAACTAGCGGGATCTTAAGCACCTAGTAACAATTTCCTTTCAAACTACCGTATTAAGGGCCATGGAGCGGTCTTTCGGTATTAAAAGACTCATTAAATTAAGCGTATAACCGACGATCGCCATCTAAAGGTGAGTAAACTAGGTCACAGAGACTCCAGCCGGAAGCCACAAAACGAGCGTTCACTTGGCAACGGGTCGGCTGACCCCAAACGTATTGCCAGCCTGATGAAATCACGAACTCTTGTGCTCTCGAAATCAGGCCAATGCAGTTGGACCTGACCGAGGTTTGCAGCTTCCAGTCATCTGTTGTAGATTTTTTACCTGCGCAATGGGATGATCGTTGGTATGCAAGCCTCGCGGGGGCACGGCATTAAGTATGTTTGGAAGTATCTTTACTTACTGACGATGGAGGTGAACGATGGAGGTGCAGCGGTAACTTCACACCTGATTCACCAGTTTTTAGCTGGACTGTGTCAGCTGTGTGCGGACGGGTAGCGAGGCCCGCCGACGGTTCAGTCATTAGTGTTTGAACTGATATCAAGGACTATTGAGAGATCTCAGCTGTGTCGGAACGGGTAGCGGGCCCGCCGACGGTTCAGTCATTAGTGTTTGAACTGATATCAAGGACTATTGAGAGATCCCCTAAAAACGCCGGAAATGCAAAACTTTCAGCCTCCATCTCCACTCCCTCAAAAGCAACTTATCCCATTGTGCATTCAACCCCAATCCTGATCCTGATAGCCAGAGCGACGAACCCAACCGAATTGTACGAAAACTGCTACTTACGCCGAGTTAACCACACAACTTGCGAAGGAACTGGGAGTATGCATAAACAGAGACTGAATGTATTGTGGTCAGATAAGTTACGTTACTTTGCACAATTGAAGCGCTTCTCAGAAATGCGTATCCCTCTTGCTTAACTTAAAGGTGAAAGGGACATGCAGGAACGCTGACCGGAAAATTCACCGGGCGTACGCATTGTTCATCCCAGCGAATTCGGCATGTAGTCAAGCAGACCTAAAGCTACCCAGTAAAATACTACCTCTTCTGGAGACGGGATCCCAGTTATTATTTGAAAATATAAGTACAAGTAACAGCGAGGATGAGTTAGCTTTCGTCAAATGGTGACAAGCCACCACCACAAACGGCTTGTGGATTTGCGAGAAAATTCTGATATCAGGTGATTTATCCGTTCTTGGGAAAAGCCAGATCGATAGAACGGTTAAGTCGTTTCGAAAATGAAAGCTGGAAATAGCCGCTGGAACAGGTGGTTCACTGAGAAGCGGCACCTACCACTGGGGCAATAAAAATTGAGTAGAGATATTCAGAATGAGCTCACATTAGTTAAACGAGGACAAATGTTTCGTATCAAGCAGAGGCGCACCACACTCTGTATGCGCGTCTAATAGGTTAGCGGACCATTTAAAAATTTCATTGACTGCGCATTATCAAACATGCTATTTTATAGGCGTACTGGGGCCTCCCGGGAACGAGAGACACTGGCTTCGTTATGGTTTATTCTAGGCAAAACTCAGCGACACTCTTTAATCAGAGCTAACAGAGTAACCCAGGGGAGTGATCTATCTAGGAGGAACAAGGTGCAACTGTTCGAGGATAAGTCAAGCCAGAAACGCAGCATACCCAGATTAAATAGTCATTCAACAAGCAACTGTTGCCTGAAGAGAATCAAGGATATGGTACGATGTGGTGAAATGGTGCGCAATCGCTTAACTCAAAACTATTTGGATCCGACTCGCAGAAGAAGATTGAGGGCGGTTATGCACTGATCATGGCGGCGGCAGATTCATAGTTAGGGAATTTATACAGTATGAAAGTGTACTATTTGAAAGCCTTTGGGGAGACTGTCCCGTACGCGAGCGTTTCAGACTAGGAAGAATCGGTGGCGTGTTTTTTCAACAGCGGGTACACCGTAGGCTCTAGCACCTTTTACAAATTATTCTAGCCAGAGAGCTACCTGAAGCTTCCATCCATGGCAAGTGCTTCAGACTTTGCAATAAGACCCGATGTCTGATTTTCTTGGGCATTGCTTTCCGATTCAAGATGCTCGTTGACCTTGAGGTTGCGCCGACTTGAGCAAATCAACGTAAGAAATAATTCTCAGGAAAAAGTATCACAAATGGACATTTTTATCTACGAAGTAGTGGCTCCGAACTCATCTTAGTTTCCAAGACATCGGTTCCCTTCACAGCTTACCGAGTTGCGTATTTTTTAGGGGCTCTTTGGCCGCACAATGCTCCTGGCTGCAAAACTTTGCTGGCGGAATGAAACTTTTCAAGCCAGGATATTGCATTATGTTGTGCATACGCTCAGACTATAGACCGTTTTCATCTACATTCAAATTTTAGCAGGTCAACATGTTTCATTGTCGACCGGCACAATCATACATCTGGCGGCAAATTTTAGCAGAACAATTTCTTGGCATCATTAAGGCCCCGGGATGTCTATACGAGGCGCAAAAGTTTGGATTAATGTTGAGGGCTCAATCTCCCGTCACTTTTGGTCTATCAGGGACACATCGCAGGTTCCGAAAATTCAATTCTGTTGTGTGAATACTGTAAGCAAAAGTGTGCATTTCACATCTTGCGCGGCGTTCGTTCGCCGGACGAATGTGCGTGAGTACATAAAGCTAGTGCATGCACACATAGTGGCCTGATATCCACGCGCGTAAGGTTCAGGTATATGTAGTCGATTTATTCCATCTTGTGTTTTAACGTACCATCCAAAGGAAAAGGTAGTTTTGAGGATTTTCAATCAGTCACGAAAACAGGTAACACGCAATGGCTGAGTGCTTGTTGGGTTCACAAGGATTTATAAGGTACTTTGAATGCATAAAAATAGCACGAATTCAGGACCCTCTATTTTACCGTTTTTTGCACGGATCATGCGGCCAATGGAACGCTCCAAGCCACACAAACCCGAAGACCATGCGGACTTAAGTTTGATAAACTTAAGTCACTCCATGGAATAGACGAAGAACTATTCAGTTCGCGAACAGTGAGTTGCAGTAACGACAAATATTCTTTAGAATGACGAGATTCGTCTAAAAATTGGCGGAATACTGTCGCATGTTATTGGGAAAAGGTTCATTGGGTCTATAAACTCATCTGAAATGGACGGGCTTCTGCTTGATTTGTGTCAATCGACGCGGCAAGGTTTGGAAGAATTATACAACAACTCACCATACTTTAAGGTTCGTTTCTGCCGTTTCCTTCCTCGCATTTGAAGATGAAGTATTTGTAATCACCAGAGATCTCATTTAAAACTTGAAACTTTTTGGATTCAGATTGCTTATCCACAGGGTAGTAATGCAACTACGTCGAACTGGCCGCAAGAAGACAAGTTCAGAATAATAAAGAGAAATTATAAAACGGGAAAATCAACCCTATAAGACCCAGCTAAATGAGCACCGACTGAGAAACCACTGGGGCACCTCATCACAGCTTCATGAACAGGCTTAAGGATTTGAAAGGACTCGAGGAAGTGGTATTGGTTGATTCGGTTGAGAACAAGGGACATTTAGTCACTGGATACCGAGAGTTTTCGGGCTTTTCTGTCAAGGCTGGTGAGATTCCATGTTTGATTTTTTTCGTACTCGATGTAACAGCTCACAGTGCCTGAAAAAGGCATCTTGCAATCTTCTTTTTTGTGTGTTAAGTTTGAAAAGAAATGAAACAACCTGTGTCTTTTAAACGGTCCGGGGGATTTATCTAGAACACCTTTTCGAGTACTTGAAGAATCGTTTTGGGCTACTGTCTTTCAGTGTGATGCCTTCATAACCTGCTGGCTGAAGCGGACATATTTATACAATTGAAGTGCAGCTGAATCATTTATAGAACCTCTCTAGGGATGCTCCGGATTTGCCGCCATCGCAACAAGGACCATTTAACATCCATCAAGTGCCCGGGATTTTTCTCTCTTTCAAATACGGTCAAATGTGCAAGCCACGGCTGTAAAAACCTGAGTGAGGATAGCTACATCATGTCTCTCAGGTTTGTTTGCAATCAGGAACAACTTACAACAGTGTTTCTAATGTATAGAGTTTCCGTCAAATTTGTGTTTTATCTGAACACAAATCGCACGAGATTAGCGAACTACAAGTGTTTGCAAACAACTTTTGTTTTTTTTCGGAGACCCACCTGAAAACCAACTAATCTCTTTTTTACGATGTCTCTTAGCAATTGAATGTGCTGTCGAAGAATTTCAGCAACCTTATAAGTATTGCATTACGTCTATATAAGTACCGCGGTACCTCGTATGTCGTACCAACTGAAACATGAGGTGGCCTGGTGCAGCACACTCACTTGTTTGGAAATATCATAAACAAGCGATTAGCCCGGGTTCAAGATGAGTCTCTCGCAAACCCAAAGTTGTTTTCGGATGAGTGTAGTTCACTCATTTCGTGTAACTTGGGTTCATATAAAATATAGGATTGACGGAAACTTGGAAACTGTGCCTAAATGATGAGCCCCAACAAAGGCTAAACCGGTCATGGGCTGTCAGAGAATTTTCAAAAACCTAATGAGTATTTCAATACGTCTATAAAAGTTGGGATTGTCAGTATATGAATAAAAGTGACAATCAGCTTTGAGAATAACAAAGGTGAGGCTAGGGAAAATCTAGTGACCTATCTCCTCTTGCATTTGCAGCTCGTCTAGAGCAAAATGTTGAGCGAGATATCAAAAAAATATTTTCACACTACTTGTATTCTCAATTTGTTTTTTCTAGATACAGTGTATTTCATTGTATCCAAATGGAAGTCTTTCAGCTTGAGAATGTTGGTTAAAGCTCAAACACACCATTTGTGTTTACCATAAGGGGACTTTTGAAACGATTCTGCAAACAGGTTACTGGAAAAAGCCAAAAATTACTCGTCGCAGTTGTATCGGCATACGCTTGGGGATATTTTTGATGTACCTTAAATAGGAAGCACCATGTTATTAACAATTATCATTAATGTTCTCAGTGTTGATAATGTTCAGTGATGTTCTTGATCCCGCGCTTTATAGTGTTCTCGGTGTTTGTTAGTCACCCGTTGTTGTTTTGACGTATCCAACCTGCGTCGAATAATCACAGTAGATTAATAGAGCCACTTAACAAATGAGATGGCGGCAAAAATTAGGAAATAACTAGTTAAAGCAACATACACCACGTCTTCATTCCTAATTACACAGGCTTTCTCAAGTTTTCTTCCCATTTGAAAATGTATGTCGAGTAGCTAAGGTCAGAAAGATCCTAAAAGCTATCAACAAATATCTCTTGCAACACAAATAACAACATCACATCTGTCCAAGTTCTTTCTTGGTGAACAAAGAAAAATAAGAGGTATTCGTTTGCTAAGCTTGCATTAAGTTTTACTGCACAACTGGCACCGATGTAATTTGGAGCTGAGCACATTTATGCAAATGGTAGGACGAGCAAAATGTTAATACTACAACAATCTGGCAAATAACAAATAAAAAGGGTACAAGGATTGGCCAAGTACACTGAATCTACTTATTTAATTGTACATCTCACTAAAAGTAGTCTAATCAGTCGTTGGAGAAAATTATTTGGTGTTATAGGCCAAGAGTTACATAGCCCTTCTTCTATTCCTATAGATGATGCCGGATAATGTTACGGCTTTGCAGTAGGCAAAACACAAGGCAAAAAACACCAAACGTAAAATAAATGCATCAGCCAGTTGTCGCGGCAAAATAGTATTCTCAGCGGAAATTTGAGATAACCTTGACGTATACCTGGGACAATGCATCAGTGCAACGTCAAACATCAGGGACGACTGCTGAGAAAGATTTGAGCTGAACTTCGTTTGCGGAGTCCATCAATGAGTTGTGCGTCGTAAAAACATCCATCTGGTATTCATCGTGTGACTTTAAATGATGTAAAGTCTTAAATAAGTTTTTGTAGAGCTGAGTAATATCAAAATTACTTTTGGAGGGTCAGTTTATGTTGTGATACCAGCCAGGATAAACGAAATCGTTTTAAGAAGTGATGACTTCCGTGGAAGCAAGATAGAAGCAGAGTGCTATTGAACCGTTGGGTGAACACGTGCTATCTTGTCTAGTTCCTCATATTTGGTTTAATTGATTCATCCAGCTAATCAGTGTAAACAGTCACCTAATTGTGAACATGGAAAACTTTAACATACGGTCCAGTTGAATCCCTTGGCAGTCTTTGGTGTTATCTTTTATCTACGTCTCGCTTAGTTGTAGTGTTCTTTGTGATAAGCAAAAAATACCCTTAGCACTATCTTTTTAACGAACAGTTCTCCATTTTAAAACTATATTGTTTGAGGTAAACAATGAAAATAAGATTATTTCTGTGCAACGGTTGTGTAAGCACTCCACTAAACATGTTCGTTAACTGCTTGTCTCAGCACACATGCTACAGTGGTTTGATTTCCACTTGGATTCAGCTTGATGAGGGTTCATCAATGCCCCCTTCCTTCGTCTACAGCGGACCAAGTGGTAATTATTTTGCAAAATGACATGCTTCCATATAAACTTTTGGTTACAGTTTGTCCTATTAGATGTATAATCGTTATACTAATTTGTCTTCAACAGCCGTCTCGAAAGAATAGCCATCCTGTATATTTATGGCCAAAAACTTCAAGTACACTTTTGATGGACTGAAATTTACAAAATCACGTGTACTCAATTGTTGAGTAATGTCTATACAGCTACAGGCAAACATCATAAACCAGGTTTCATATATTTAATGCCTGAAGAATCACTTTGTCCGTTTTCAGCGGTACTAAAGAAGAAAAAATTCTGAACCAGGGTAACTCTTGATTCGGTTTTTATTTTATAGACATGGCACCAATTTGTTGGCAGTTTGTGCTCCCGTTGTAGATTTAAGCCTCCTGTTGTTTGCAATTGACGGACAAAGCAGTGCTTATCTAGGCTGACCTAAGCAAAGCAGCTATTTGCCCTGGTGTTTTTTCTCTGGTCAACATTGAAAATGAACACTAGAGACTTTAACAACTATCCACTTCCATGGAATGAGATTTACTTCTAAAATGGCTGGATTTGACTATGTTACGTCACTCAGCATCAGATTTAAGTAGAATTTGTCGATTATCAGTGAAATGAAGAGCATTCCTCTTCGTTTTGGGTATGGTTTAACATTGACATTATACTTGTTCCGCTAGGTTGTTTGCTGTATTCCATACTAATTTATTACTATAATACACTAGAACAGCGCTAAGATTTCAGCCACTTTCACACGTCAAAGAGGTTTTTTATTTTCGACGGGCGTGGGCCTCATTTCCGGTGCACGCCATTTAAGGTCATAATTTTCAAGGAACTGTCAGCCTCCAATTGTTTTTTGCACAAAACATACTGCGCACTATAATAAGTACAGATAGAAATTATTGTCCGGTTTGTTGTGAGATGTTTTGCTGGATTTCACACGCATGTCTTCTGTTTTCTAGGTCTTACATTTGGACATAAACTTTTGCTCGTCATCAGCAAAGTCATTAAGCACGATCAATGATACGGAAGGTTTTGGAGCAGCGTTTTTTATCGGGTGTTGTCCTCATATGTTACTGGTGTTTTTTTCAGCAGCCCTTACACTACAATTTCTGTTCTGACTTCGTCCTGGCAAGAATGTGCCTACTTTCTCCCTTAGTGTATGATTGCTAAAAAATGGAGTAAGTGGTGTCCGCTTTTGATGATCGGTAAGGATGAGCGTCAATAACTGAGAACGAAGTGATGGCCTATTTATATAGTACTATCAGGTAGAACTAACAAGGCCCGGGTGTTGTTTGTTTGCCAAAACTTCAGAGTTTGGGGTAATTGTGTAAATCTTACAGCTGTGGCTATCGTGCAAACCTGCTTCTGTTCGTTTTGGTGATTCAAGAAGCTCAAGCACGATATTTTTATTGGAACAGGTTTAACCAACTAGGATTATCTGCTTTATCTTTCGACGCAATTTGGTGGATCCTCCCAGCCCAAAAATGACGTGAAAGTTTGACTGGTAGAGTTTCATTAGGCTTTTCCAAGATGCTCGTTTATTTGAGACTTAAAGGTTCTCTGATCGTTTTTTAAAAAAATCTCAGTATTTGGCAACTTCGTATTACTCTAATTACCGGATGTTTATTGGTTTTGAACAGACAGAAAGCCTTACAATAAAAGCTAATTTTATTTTGCTGCCCGTAAATGGCTCATCTCGAACAAACAAGACTCCGTTTCTTTTGAAGAAAAGCACTTTGACATGGTACCTACGGATTAGTCGAATATTTTCTGCGTAAGGTCAATATCTTCTTCTTTTGCAGCGTATCAAATATTTTTGACTGACTGTAAGCACAGAATGGGTAACCATTTGTGGCTGCATGTTGCCATTCTCAGTCCGCCGCTTACAATCAGTGGTATTTTGTAAAAAAAAGTAACGCATGTTCTTGTAAATTCCACTAAACTGCTATTAGGATAAGTGTTTCCTTTGTTTGCTCTGGAAAGCACCAGATTGATCCAGGAGTGTAGTGTACGACCAAATGGCCTTTTACATGGAAAAATAAAGCTCCAAATTTGCTAAAATTTGGCTACCCAAGGGCTTATAGCAGTGCGTGTTACGCAGGGTAAAAAACGTTCGAATTTGGATACGATGGGTTTTAAGCTGACCGCTAAAATTGTCTGACGCGGTCGGCTTTACTGAGTTGAGGAACGCAGCATAATATGTTCATCAGTATTTTGGTCGGGTCCGCTTTTACTGTTCGACGATCATCTAATAAAAATTCAGGTGTTTCTTGAGACATTCGAATCCTAAGCCATTTTCTTTTCTCAGTGCACTTCTGACGGGCTTGAAATACCAGCTCAGCGATGCTGTTGTATAGCTAATCAATGTATATGGTCTCGACAGTGTGGTTTCAAACAACTTACAACTTGATTTTCCATTTTCATGATCGCAATATATAAAGTTTATATAATCCTATAGCAGACTTAAAGCAATCACATAGGTTTCACATCTTCAGTCACGCGGTACCTTGGTCAAAATCTAGTCTGCCAACAGACACCTTTTTCTGTGCTGTAGAATGTTTTCAGACACGTCAGTATACTGCACCAGTTTTTCATATATTTTTCATCCAACACATGCTTTCATTCCCGGAGTGCGGTTGCCAGTGCTCCTCATAGCCTTAATAATCTTGGTTGCCAATCCACTTTTGAACCCTAATCCACACTGAGCGTGCCGACAATTAAATTCAGGAGGACACCGAATTCATTGTTCTGTGATTTATTCATCGTTTTATTCGCCATCACATCATTTAACAGTGAATTTAAAGTTTCTACGGCCGTGCTCATTTTGCGGAACAACACAACGTTATAATTACTTCCACTTTGCAAAGAGATTATCCTTCACTTATTTTCTATCTACACGCGACATCCGATTTAGGCAGAAGTCCTTCATGTTGTGAATTGATCCTGAACTTGTGCTCACCAGGTCTTTAGTAAGCCCATGTATTAGAAATATCTGAGCAGCCCTGTTTCAGTATCAACAGTACTAGCAGCTACTGCATGAGGCGTAATTTAAATAACTTACTTTAGCTTTTCAAGCTGGTCGCGTAACTTTACAACGCCAAACTGTCAAGCAACAAGTCTAGTGGATCACATTTTTGGAACACTCAGAGTTGTCTTCTGGATCCGGGGTAACAATACGCATTTCGCTTCACAAACGTTGGTCGTTTCTCTCTGCTGTTTGCTCAGCAGGCTTTGTTCATCATGACATCAATAACTTACATTTTTAGATCATCCGATTGGATATTTTGTCGTCCTTCGCAATCCATAAGTCAACCCAGAAATGGGTATTTATTTGTCCAGATAGCACGTCGGCAATCCTCTATCGTCTTCCATGTTGACGAACATATTGCAGTATTTTGCGAGTGTCTGCCTGCTGTTGATTTATTCACCTGATTCTGTAAGATGTTGTAGGTGAGAAACCCGTAACCACCTGAGCTAAAAAACCGTCATGTGTGGGAGCTCGATCAGAACAAATTCACTCAATTTCCACCCTATGGGAAAACAGGTCTGATTGTTTTCCTCAGAAGGTCGACTTTCGCATGTAATCACAACTTTCTTGCTGCTGCGTCTCCCCGTAAAGATGAGAATTTGCCGAATGGTCTAAACCTACATGTAAAGTAAATACTTAAGCCTGTTTCACTTTTTCCGTGAAAAAAAGACAATAAAGAAGGGTTTTCTTGTTTTAGCCAGTGAAACAAATCCTTGTGTCGCTTCAAATAGAGATTGTGGCTTTAAGTTGATGCATAGATTATTGCTTTCTCGAAACACAAGGGTAATAGGGTGAATCGATCCGAGGTAAAAACACTAGAAACCGAAGGGTTCCAAAGATCTATCATTCATTTGTCAAGGTGTCAGTGTTGGCCATGACAAATAGCGGAATATGGAAAGTCTGGACCACTTTCCTACCAAAACAATCCATGCAAGCAAACGGGAAATTAAAAACACACGTAGAAAGAAGCTTTCCCCGAAATATCGGGTAAACTTTATCCATTTGCTCACGGTTGTGAGCTAAGTCACTTGGAAGCATATTCTGAGTCGGCACTGATCAGTCAGCATGACCTCAATAAAGAGTGTTAGATTCAAAATGATGTTGTGGAGTAAAAATTTGAAAAGGCGATTGGGGTCAACTTCACAGCTCGCAGCCAATGAGGCAGACCTTTGGGTGACATTAACTGACATACCAACTAGTCAGTGGTTCAACTGGTGAGAAAAAGGCATTGGCGTTTTTCTGTACAATGCTCATGCTCTTTATTAGTCTGTACACAACACATGGCACATTAAACGGAGCCCATCAGACAATGACTCATGTTACTGGTGAAAATGGCTGGTTATGTGCGATCGATTACAGCAATTAATTTCTGCTGTGTATACTAGTCGGGTGGTGCTTCCCAGATGAAACTATAGCAAACCTTGTTTTATCGAATAAAATTCATATTTTTGTTAGGGTCTTGGGCTTCTGTGAGCATCGATACGTTTGTCTAAGTGTGCAGTAGAAACCGATGTCATTTTCTCAAGAGTAGAATCAGTAGTACAAGTGCGTCTTGTGTTCAAACAAAGCGCGAACCAATAGTTTTATAAATTAGGAAAGTAAAACTGGCGAACTGTATATAGTGCCCAGTCCATATGTGCCTGTGGCACATCGCATGCTTGGAAGTGCCTGTTTTCGTTAACAAAACAAGTCAATCACTTAATCGTGCCGTGCAGTGTAATCACTACGCTTCACAAGCTATTGCGATGTGGTCTATTTCTTTTACAAAAAAAGGACGGCCTATGTGATTACGTCTTAGTACATTCATTTCACTACCTGAGTTAGGTAACCAGTCGGTCGACTGATAACATCAAGTTCAAGTTTCTGAAACCCGCATTACCGAATGAAAAACACTGAGCCGATCCCAAAATAATATTTAGAATTTCACTCCAGAACTACCTAGAAACCAACGGCTTTTAGCGATGTCCTAATGAATGAGCAACGCTGACTCAGACTATGAAGACAGACAAAATTTGCCACGGGTCCTCAGTCTACCTTCGAGTTCTAAACCATACTTTGACTCTTTTGCCGCGTGAATATCTCCGTCATATTCCTTTCCACTTACGGTGTAAAATGAGTATTCTTGTTATTTGGACTGAGGAAATGAAAGCAAACCCTCAAGGGTCTGGATTGCTTGCCATTTTGCGATACTACTGAGAATGTCTTGTTTGCTTCAGTATGCTTCATGTGCTTTAGGCTAACTTCTATATGAAGCCTTTCAAAGTACATTATTGGGCTTCTCAGTACTTTGATTTTCGAGGCTTTTAACACAAGTTGCACCATCTGACAAACAAAATGGTTCAAATAAGTCGTTTTATTTGGTTTTTACATAGTTATCAAGCAATATGCAGCAAACAAATAGGATGACAAGGATTAAATACATAAAGTAGCGTGTTGAAACTTGCAGTTTAAAAACCAGAGGCAGTACTGTCGTAAACTTCCTTGTACATCAAAACGGCCGCAAAAATTTCAATGTTAGGTCGAAAAACACCAAGGAGTTAAGGCAGCTGGCAATGCATTTACACATCCGATAAAATTTTGGCGCCTTAACAGGGTGCACACATTTGTAAAACGCAGATGAAACGGATTGTTTTAAGCAAATTTTGCGTCAAAGGCAAAAATCCAAAAATGGTTCCTAAAGTAAATAGATGTACCGACTGTTATAATTAAAGCTCCAAACTTTCTAAGCTTGATGCAGAATTAACCGTTTAATCCACCAGATTTGACTAAATCTGTGACAGAATCTGTGGCGAAGAATTTCAGCAGAGCGACTACTCATGCGTCTAATAATTGTATCACTTGACGCACGACTCTAGACCCAGGAAACCCAGAATGGTGATTTTAATTCATACAGTTCATGCAGTAGATGTCAAATCGAGGAGTAGTAAATCTGGAAGTTATCTAGCCCATGGAGTTATTCACTTTCTAAATATATTTGAGCAACGAAATGCTTACCTGTGTTTAGCGAAACCAAAGGTTGCGAAATCACCGATGAAACGGTTGATTAATCATTGAAAAAGCTAATATCGTTGCTCTATATTCTGAACCAGATATTTCGCTTACAACAAATATGTAATATGCTGAGTAGTTTCAATTCAGAAAACCCATTGTGTGGCATTAGAACTTATGATTTTTGATGTTGGCGAAAAGTGTTAAAATGACTGGCTGGTCCACTTTGTTGGTTGAGCATGAAGGTCTAATGATCCACAATATATAAGGTGATGGTCAATGCGAAAGCCTCGGAGAAAACGTAGATTTACATACAAAATTAAGGTAACAAAACGTTTAAAGTTTTCAATAGTGAAAATGGAGATGGACCACGAAAGGAGGTTAAGGGATAAAACTTCAGAGATTTTAAACCAGACTGGTTGCCGGAGATGCAGACCAAGGAGATTTGTTCTAGGGGAAAATGTTCGACTAAGACGTGGCTAGGGTTTTTTGGAAATGTACACTAATAAAAAACTAATTTTGAGGGCGCCCATAAACAGATTAGAAAAAATAAGTGAAGGGTCATCAATCCCAGATGCAATCGTCGAGCTTCCAGTGGGTGGTCCTTGGGATATTACGCTGTATATTTCATGATAGATTGAGTAGGAAACATTTATTCAAAGTCCTACATAGATAATGTGAGATGCACGCAACACATGAGAGGACAGAGAATACTAGCGTTTTTGATGCTAGAACTTACAATAAAAATACTCGCCATAAAATGGCATGACGCACACAAGCGTATGGATAAGTAAGTTACATAGAGGGGGATGACTTAGGTCCCAGTTAGTAGCTAAGCATTTGCTACCGGCATGTGTCACTCTTCTTTCTGAGGAAACTAAAGATATTGCTTGGGGGATTAGCAAGGGCCTGCAATGATTTATTTGTAAGTCCACACTTGTAAGATCACACCACCCAAGACACAGAAGCGGAGTGATACCTTAATTACATGTTGAAGTACACCCGTTAGAGAATTTTAATGATTTAGAACATTTATGAGGCTTTAAATTTATTGATTACTGTGGCCATAATTAAAACGCATAGAAAAAACAATTAGAACCTCTCGGAATGTTTTGAGTAGGCGTGTAATAGGTGTTTTAACACTTTTCCTCAGTTACTCTGTGCACGACAAAATGATACAATTAGCTAATTTCGTAATTTGAGTTTGCTCAGCAAATCATATGAACATGCATTGTACTGCTTCTTTTAAGAAAATTGCTTGATATTAGGGTTTAAAACTATCTTACATGCAGCTAAAAGGTTACGTCGATCACCTTTCGGACAGTCAGCACTCCAAATGTTCAAAAAACTTTTTGGTTGCACTTTAAAATGAACTTGAAAGTTTGTGAATGAAATATCACGGATATGACTAAAAAGAGCGAAAGATCAGTACTCTTCCGAAATTGAGAAGAGTATTTATGGCTCATGCTGTAATGACGGCCTTTGGTTCTTTCACTGTACTTGGCAATTAGCTTTCTTTGTCCCACCAAATTACTCCACAATCTATCATTTTTGTTGGAGAGATCAACTCCGGGCTACTGTAGTGGTGTGTGTTCAAGAATCCCAGCACACGATCTCATTTTTTGTGCCATCAGTACTTTCCGATTTCTAGTTCGGAAGGTTTTTGGGATATACTGGATAACTGTAGTGCAGAAATGCTATGTCTATTAGGTTTTCCCTAAATATTGAGTGCCTGGTACCCTAAAAGCTTGGGTCACGTATTTTTGCTACCCTTCTTAACTCTATAATAACTTTTGATATCTTCCGTTAGAGAAATACATTCATTTGCGTACCAATTTGGTTTTGACGGAAAATCCAACTGGAAATTAGCAATATCTCTTATTTACAGTGTTATTAACCTTATGAGTAGTGCAATATGTCTATACAGTGTTTTGCTCTATCTAGAATATCGTACCGACTGAAACATAAACCCAAGTGATGCAACACGTTCAGTTGTTCAAAAACATTATTCAAGTGTTTTGCCTATCCAAAAAAATGTACCGACTGAAACATAAACCCAAGTGATGCAACACGTTCAGTTGTTCAAAAACATTATTCACGAGAGTTTCAGCTTGGTATTCCGTCAAAACCAAGGTAGTTATGCAAATAAGCGTAGTTCGTTAATTTCATGCAAGCAGAAAATAAGATTGCTGGAAACTAGAGGACCACGCCTTCCTGATGAGTCTTAAAAAAGGCGAAACCGGTTATGGGCTGTCGAAGAGTTTATAAAATCCCATGAATACTGAATTGTGTCCATGCAACCTTCATTAGAGTTTGAGGACTTGAAGCTTAGACTTACCGAGTTTTCCGAACATCTTCATATTTTGCAAACGTCAATCACGAATTTTCTAATATAATCCAGAACAGTTCTTTAACAGAAAAGTCTGATATTTAGGCAGCCAACAGCTGCTAGATGAGGTGAGCCTAAAAATGGCGGCCACCGTCAAAAAGAGAAATGTATCTTACTTATCTGCAACCGAACATAAGAGGTTCGTTTGCAGTCAGTTTTGCTGCCACTCAGGCACATACTTACTTAAAACGGAGCTCTTAGGCCGAAACGAAACCTATAATCATCGCTTGCCACTGCAAATTATAGCTTCAAAGAGTAGCGAGATCAAGGTGAGCACAAAATAGAGGTGAATGATACAGCTTGCTGCTCTCGATGCGCGACAAAATATAAAGTCCTTCTGAAATATCTGGACGCGCTGTTCTTTACATATTTGCCATTTGTTTGTTGTTAATGCTCATCATGAAAGCTAAAATCCCAAATAAGTTGAATGAGGTGAATTTAAATATCAGGTAGTGTAATCAAGCTTTCCGCTTATCTTAGAAACTTTTATGAAAGAAGAAATTGTAATACGCCTTACTGAATAGTTGGTAGATGTGCAGAGGGACCACCGCGCAATTTATGAAGCCTGAAAGACGTGATGAAAATCCTAATTGAGATGCCTTGTCAAACTTATAATTGGGCGAAAAAAGACGTATTGTCCTATTGAATTTCGTCAGTTCATATTCGCGCGAAGAATGCCAACACTCTGTGTTCCATTTCAGCCCTCAAGATTGTTCTTAGTTGTGCAGGTGGTTGAGGCGCGCGAGCTAGCAGACAAAGATGTAAATGGTGAGTCTTTCATACTGTTTCCTTTTTCACGCAGCAAACCTAGCATGCCGCACCTTTTTGTACGGTCAGTGGAAAATTTTCTGAAATGATAAACTTTCAGAAAGATTTCTCAAAGTTTTCACCGTAAAACTATATAATCATTGCGTGTTGACTAACTTGCTTTATTTCGTTATGTTTTCCACTTCAGATTTTTGCGTTTCCATTCTCCTTCTCTCCTTTATCAGCGTTATCATTTTGATCATCATCGCGGTAAGCGGAAACTACGAATATCCAGATGTTACTCTTAAGATTGTAGTGAAGTGACAATCTTGGATGCCTAAATAATCGAGAATATCGGATCAGAGCGGGATTGGATCGGCTAACTTAGTTGTCACGTGTCGTAGTGGTACTTCCTGAAGCTTGCCAGTTTTGTTTTCTTCTTCGATCTATTCTAATCGAAATTCTTTCCGTTTTGTTTGAAACAGGTCTAAGCGATCCCTATTGCGTCCTTGGAATTGTACTGGGATACGATGAATTTTCAACGTTGTCTTCGCAAGCTTCGATTTCCAGCGATAATATTGGGGGTTTGTTGCAATTAGGCACGGAACCCACTGGTGCACTAACCGTACGGCGTTCCCGAGACTCGATAATTCGCCACATGATCACACAGGATTCTGCAAGTCCAGTTTGTACGGCAGATGCAGATGTCCTTCACAAACGACTGGCTTTTAAGGGCCATCGGAAGCCAGTAAAAGATGTGCGTCGGACATCGGTGAAGCTACAAACACTAAATCCCTTTTGGGATGAGCGGTTCCAGTTGTAAGTTTTGCTTGTGTTTTTGAGATTAGTTACCAAAATTCACACATTCTGGAAGGGAAGCGGCTGTGTGGACAAAACATTTGCATGGGAAACCCATATCCAATTAATCAGTGACGACGGCATTTCACAGCTAGTAAAGTGTATTCTTGCAATATCTGTCTTGAGTGGTTTGTGTGTCACGATTAGACTTATCCAAGGCAAATAAACAAATAATCGTTCATTGATCCCCTCAAAATGCTTCAACACTCTTTGGCAGGGCTTTTCCACTATGTATCTTCCCAAATGTGTCATTAGGAAGTTGGAATGTTCTTACAGACAGGTCCAGAGTGAAACCAAAGTCGTGTACGAAAATTTATAATCCATTTATACTCCGAAAAACAAAACAGAATTTTCGGTGGCTAAGTACGATAACATAATATTCTGTCGAGATTTACAGATAACCATGCCGTGAGGCTTCTTTTTATTTAAACCTTACATACGCGTGTTAGCTGAGCTAATAACTTAAGACTCAGTCATAAATATCTCCTATCTTACATAGATACTTATCACTCGTGACGACTGACGATAGTAGGCTTGATAGTTTTCCTGTCTTATAGCTAGACAACTAAATTAACTTTGATAAAACACAAAATTCTTGCACAGTATGACCAGCTGCAAGATCGGAAACGGAACGTCCCAGGTGAAATGCATGTCTGACCGCTTGTTGGTGTTTCCGTATTCCCACACTTCCTCAAGTGACAGGTCATTGTCAGTCTGTCTTTTTTTGATTGATATTTTAACCTTGAGTGGGCGCAACATCTACAATTGTATGATAGGACTCTGTAAATTAAAGAAGTCTAAAAAATTGCAAAATGATTGAACGTGAAGTGGTTCTGGTTAGCCCCGAAAATCCTAAACTAATTAACTTAGGGAACCACAGGTGTAAATAATCTGAAGTCCTTATTCTGAACAATCAGCGCGACTTAAAACCCTGCAATAAAAGCCCCCACCCCAATGCAATGACTCCATCTTCAACACTTGTTTTTTCATTCGTCAGTCAAAGAGAACCAACAAACACGGTCTTTGGAAACCACCTCTAAAAATCCCTTACTATGCTTTGTTTTGAAAATTTTACGGAGTATACTACCGAGGCGAAAGCTAAGCGCTAATCACATTCGCATTTTCTTTGTGTAAAGATTTTTTCTTGACTGCTTGGGTAAAGAATTTGTTTACACGCGGGGGTTTCAAGCACTCTCTTTTGTCTACAAGTGATTGCCAGCACAGCTTAGCACTTGCTGACAGTGCTATAACCGAGAAAAACCGCTTCCCATATACTTAACTACTATCCCAAGGTGAAACGGGTTTGTGAACTGTTTGCTTCTCGTTAGCCGGTCGTCGCCGGATATATTTGTATACGGTTAGCACGAAAATACTTTTATAATCGGTTTGCCTCAGAAAGCGTAAGACAAAATCAAAATTGAGCGGTAGAACAAACATAGATGTTTTTGCTAGAACAAATTAGCACCGCAGGTGCAGTGAGCAGGAAAAGAAGCACAGCAACGGACTACTACAGACATTTGGGAAAATCAGTGCAGCGGATAAAATTGGATGCATATTACTATGTGACTACCAAATAGGAAGAAACATAATTGTATGAGTAGCGCGTGGGATCCAAACTAGCCAGTCTGGCAGTTCAACATTTTGTGAACAAACCAAGTTGAAGGAACACATAGGTTTATTTACAACATACGCGTAAACAGACATCCTGGATAAGGCCATGTAACAGAATTTCCTACTTGATGGTCGTTGAAGAATTTCGTAACATGATATCGCTCTCTTTTGCGACATCAGAAATCAACAAAACTGTGCCATATGCTTTTTTATCGGGCGAAGCATACCCGATTTATGTGCACAGCCCGTATATGAAAAGAAAATTTTAACTAAAGGAAAACTTTCTCCGTCTAAAAGGTTTCCCATGTTTCGTGATTATCCGGCGTTATAATAAAACAAAGAAGCTAAAGACTGCTTGGATTGATTTTGTATGAAACAGGTCGGGTTGTTTTGTGGCCAAATAGCTGAAAACTTTGTTGCAAGCAATCTATTAACAGCCTCGATTTTTCCTGCAAACGATGTCAGTCTGCGCTTGTAAAAATGAAGTATTGTACAACTATCTCATCCTCGCTGCGTATTCAACTAATCTCAGTGAATTCAAAGTCTCATCTAGTAGCAGCACAATGAGCCACGCACACCAAACGGTTTGCGACCTGCGTTGTTTAAAAAAACTCATTTTAGCCAGCATGATCATTCTAGCGAAAATATCTGAAATTTGGATGTGATTCTGACAGGGCAAAAAGCTTCAAATGTAATTCTAATTTTCAAAAAGGTAGCAATGAAATACCGCGAAAATTACCGGGATTCCAGCCTAGTCGCTATAATTTCCATGGTACTCTCTGGCATTATCTTTCACTTTAGGATGTGCCAATGCGCAAAAACCACGCTGAATGTTGCCCCATTCATCTTTGTGTTAATCGGAAAGGCTCAATAGAGTTTTTTCGTTCTACTGACTAATAATACTGGATGGAATAAAGCTGATTTTTCTAGTCTTATGGTAAACGGAAACTTCAAAAGCATCTAGTGAAGTAAAGCTTTCGTTTTCAACCATTATATCTCATGGAAACTCCAAGACCTATTTCCGTGGGTGTGAGAGTGCATACGGTAAGGTTCCGCCGTAGAGCACCACTCGCATTATAGAGAGAAGGGACAATTGCTTCCTGCTCCACTGTAACATCAATATGCCAATTGAATCTTTATTACCTGTCACCAAAACCTCGGAGACCGAGACATGTTTTGGGGATGCGCCGACTAACTCACCTTTATTGGACCAAACCCTTTGAAAGTGCAGATTATTTAAAACAACCCGACACTTTAGCCATTGAACAAACTAATCCATTCTGAAACGCAAACTTAAAACGCTCTCCCCACACACTTCACACTTAAAATCCCTGATGACTGCGAAGCAAAGGCATCATTTCTCCCGTCACAAGCACAATGCATGTACGGCGGTGAATCTGTCGTACTCTGTGGACACGAGATATGGGTAGCCCGCATACCCTCATAAATTCTCTGTACCTGACGAGTGATACTTCCGGGAGAATCGCGCAGATTTGCTTTGAACATACGTTCACTGAAGTGGAGATGTGTCAGATGACTTTTTGGTGGGCTAACTTCCCTACCACAGATTGGCTGATTAAACTGTGTAATTTACGCTAGTTGGATATCGATTTACATCCTCTATAAGGGTTTCCAATAGCGCAATATTTGCTCTGTGACAGAAACGGGTACGTAAAGCTTTTAGAGAGTAAATCAATTCGAGTCATTTTTGTGTAGGCTTTTGTTGCCTCTCCTTGATTTTTAGAAGAGTTATGCGGGTTGACGGTGTACAGCGTGGAGCAGATTGTTATGCAGGTTGCGCTCCTACGGAAGGCAATGTGAAAAAAGGATTTAGTTATGGGAGTAGACATATGGTGCACTCCGTTCCTGCTGTTATGTTTGTTTTCTGAAGATTGGAAACATTTTGGACTTCTGGCTTCCAATAATGTTCAACGTTCCTGAGAAACTGGGAAATGGAATGAATAACAACAATCCTCCGTCGAACTCGTGGATGTTTGATTCCATGTTGTTTGACGGTTACATAATGTCAACTAACCAGCCTTGACAGAAAAACAGAATAAAGCGGACAAAAACATTTTCAATGTGTTTCCATTATCCCTTCTCTCGCTATAGATTTCACATCTCAAAAAGCTATTGCACTTGTCCATGCTAATAATAAATAAATCAGGACGGTCTTTCCTAGATGTTGTTTCCGAAAAGACTGCTCATTTAACGGTGCTTCAGTGCAGGAGATACAAACTTATATTCTTATTGTGCGTACCTCATTGCGTTTATGGTGAAAAGGCGATTTGTTGTCATTAGTGGAGATGTTGTTGAAGCATTTCGGTTGACTTAATGCAAGAACTGTATTGCAGGAGAAATAAAATCATTTCACTGAAGGTTAGATTGACCTCTCTAGAGTAGGAAAATCTCACGTAATTCTTCCACAGAATGCCCTTCGTGGACTCCGAAGATGAGTAACTACTCTCTGTGGGTATTTCCTCGAGGAGATGTTAACATGTTTACCCAGCGAGATTTTTTCCCATTGTATGTGCAACCTTTGTTCTTTACCTTCAAGCCGTACAAGAGTCAGGGACAGTAACTTCCGAGAAAACTTATAAGCAATATTCAACTCTGTATCTGACATTAAAGAATAGTTATGTGCTTGGCTATTGCAAGTTTAAGCAATGTCCAGTTGGGCAATACATTTTTTCCGGTTAGCGTTGACGCACATGAACAAGTGACCACAACTCTGAAAAACAGTGCGCCATGCGTAAATGAATTGGTGACAAGCTCTTTGTTTTATATTTGTTGGACAGTCACTTCCAGCACTTTACTGTTTTCCACGTAACTTCGTGAATATTGGCATCAAATGATGTCGGTAGTACGTCATCATTTGCGAAGAGAATCCATTTAGGAATAAATTTAGCCTAACAAAACGGTTTGGCTCCGAAAACGGCGGGTTAACATGGTAGTCGTAAACAATACAATTTATTGCGCAATTAGTTTATGACTAAGAAATTCAACAATGTGGTGGCTGACTTGAATGCCATTTTGTTTCTAGTTTGAGGTTTTTGCCTTAAACCTAGTAAGCTGCTCAGCACAAAAGCCATCATTTTATCATTTCCGAAAAATTAGGAAGATTTAGTTTATTTAAAAAGTTATATAAGTAATATAATGGATTATTTCTTGAAAAGATTATTCTGTAGACAAACCCTAAATTAACTGGTTAATAGTTCAATGGGTATAGATGGATTTGCAGTATCAAAGTCCTCACTTTCTCCATTTGTGATTTTTTTCACATTTTTAGCAGCGAGGTGAGCCACTCTATCAGAAACTGGAAAATTCCACGGTTCTGTGTTTGCACAAGAGGTTTAGTAGAATTCTCTGAGGTGTGAAATATCCCAAATATATTACAGTCCAATTCAATATTGTTGTCAGTGTTGGATGCAGTTTGCCGGGCAGACACTTGTAATAGGAGCATTCGTGACTTCAGACGGATGATTTTTAATATCAACTAGTGTACTTTCAACTTGGTTTGGTTACTCGTTTCTTATCGCGTCCAATGCGTTACATTAACAGGTTGTTCTCTTAGGTGCGCAAAGAGTATGTCATAGATACCTGAGAATATCAAATGAACGAATCCTGCCAGCTGATATATTGATAAGTGTGCTTTCAACCATCAACATGTAATATGGTAGAAGGCTTTACCCAATAGGTAGTTTCAACCTGGCGTACTCGATTGGTAGTTAGTTGAAATTGCGGTTTCACGTACCTCAAGTTTCCTACCTCGGACACACCCTGAGCTTTCGTTTACAAACATTTTTCATTGCCTGTCCAGTTGACTCAGCCCCTGAATGATAAGCTGGAAAGGACCGCAATAAATTCTGCATTTTAGTTAATAAATGTCTCATTGGTTTTGCAAAGAGAATAATGCTCGAACACACGGAGGGTTAACTGTGCGAGAGCAGAGTTCGTTCTTGGCGTTTCGAGATGCACGACCACCCTTGGCACTTATATGCACAGCATCCATCAATTGTAAGGGACTATAAAGTCTCGGCGAACATTATATTTTAGTCGATCAGACGAAGAGTGTGGGACACTGAAAGCTCTTATGAAGAGAGAATCCGGCGCATTCATTTATTTGTTTGTTTATTGCTAATAAACAGCGATCGGAAAGATGAAAATCACTTTTGCATGTGTAGTGGGAAGGGGTTTTGGGGGACAAGTGATGCATCCAGACTGAGGAAGGGGTTTGGTCGAGATACCAGAACTTGAGCTTTCAGGTCAAACAACAGAGCAGTGGAAGGATGTGGGATTGAGTTTGGGGACCCAGTCCCTAGCCTATAACCCAAAAGTCTGACCCGCAAAGCAGCGGACAGTAGGGTTTCTATTAAGGACCCTGGCAGGATTTGAGGACTGGACATTCCGACTAGCTTGGCTGCAGGCGGCTGGCCTAAGTAGAGAGTATATGGGGTGGCTGCGCACATCAAGTGTCCTTTTGAGAACCACTGCACTCTGAAATTTTAAAAATATTACCACCGTACTAAATAATGCGCTGGCTGTGATAGCCGACCGTTGGTCGGTTGGATTGTGTGGTTTTGGGGACCTAATCTCCCCCACCGGCCCACACCCCTGCTTTCATTTATACTGACATACCTGCTGTCTAGGAAAGACACCATAATAACCTTACATCTCCATCACAGAGGATAGTATGGCTCTACCCTCACTGTCTCGTGGCGCGATTCTTCCTACTAGGGAGACCCGGTGCTTCTGGTCTGACTGCT
The DNA here is from genome assembly GCF_000715545.1 of Opisthorchis viverrini. Lineage (NCBI taxonomy): Eukaryota > Metazoa > Platyhelminthes > Trematoda > Opisthorchiida > Opisthorchiidae > Opisthorchis > Opisthorchis viverrini. The sequence goes on along the minus strand of NW_008751700.1, from coordinate 1,064,040 downwards.
TCCACTTCGGTCTTCCCAGCATGACTGCACATTTGGGAACGACGCTCCAGCTACTTTGTCTCACCGGATCATTGCGGAACTCAAGCTCAACCAACATTTTAGGGTGACAGGTTCAGGTCGGAATGTTATAGATAATATTTTATGAGATTCTTTTGTTGAACTTCCTATGAGACTTGTGGGGCGTTATTTACAGGGTAAGTTTTGGGATTTCTTAGCTTCGTGGATCTGTTTTTGTTCAAAATCCTTCTCAAATGAAAGTCAGGTGAGAGCCACGTTCCCTTCTCCTGGCAAAATTCTTCGTTCTTCAGACGGGGACGTCAGTAGTAGAGACTGGTGCTTATTTACCAAACAGCAATGGAGGAGGAAGGTCCCTTTAAAAGACGGCAATAAATAAAATGATGGGGACTTGAAAACGGTCCACATCCAAAATGTGAACCAACTTTATGAAGGACATGAGATGCACAAAAGACATAGTCTTTGAACTTCGTTAGTAGTTTTTACTTTTTACTGTATACTGAGTGGATAAGCACATATAGCAGATATTCCTGAAGAACGCAGGCCCTGAGTAAAAATCACCAAAATCAAAGCGCACTGGTGATTTCACCCCGATTGGCATTGAGATGTCTGTAAAGTCGGAGGTCCAGTGAGGGGTCACTCGTCAATGCTTGTACACCACAGCATTTTATGAACTCTCCTTGGTAATGTTGACCAAGACCACAACGAAGCTGATGTGATGGCTTTGGATGATTGTGAAGAGAACATCCAGTAATTCAGGTGTTTTTGTTGCGATGAAACTACCGTCGAAGCGATAAGCACCGGGACATTTGTCCTGAACAGTGACACAGAGGAAGTATACCAGAAAATCAGCCTGAGGGACCACGTTTAACTAAGCTTAAAGTGATGGACAACTTAGTTTGGAGTGGGACCACTCACAAAGCATCATGAAATGGCTCCATAATAAGACTTACTTTGATGATCACTTCAACGCGATTAGGTTTGGTGTAAAAGTTTCTAGTTAAATTAAACAGCATGCATGATTTTTCACCCTTACAAGTGGTTGCCTATGAATAAGCGCCTGTGATGCAATACACGAAACGTTCATTTTTCGTCCAGGTGTGATATAGAGGCTTGTGATACACCTAAGAAAATTGCTCAACTTCTGGGCTCTGATAATCAAGAGAGGCAAAGGTTCCGAACGCGCAGGATTCGGCCACCATGGCAACACAGCTGAGGATATAGAAGACCTCAACCGATCAAAGTACCGGGGCTCAGTGTAATAAATTTACATTGTGCACATAGGCATTCCAATAATTTTGTTTCACTCTTGAAAACGAAAGCGTAGGACTACAACTAAAGTTCGACCCCGAGTACCTTGAGTTTTTTGTAAGCACGTAGTAGTCCTAGTGAGATCGCTGGACGTCCATTGTAGTTGTGGAAACGGTACCCTTTCCACTGAACCATGGTTAAATCTGTAACGGCTAGTAAAATTGCACAGACTTGGGGGACTGGAATAAAGAAGTTCTCACGAAGTGAAGGAGCTACGCAGGAAACGACATTTTGTTCACTTCTTGATGAGCTTTGGCTGACGAGAACAATTATTGGAATGACATGTATCGGTACGAATCTGACTTTTGGCTAGATTAACCCAGTTGGCACATCAAAGTTGTTTGGTCTTTTGGCCTAATTAGGGCACCTGAAACCACGAAGAAAGAATTATGGACAGACAATTGTATACGATTTTCAGACTTATGTGCCAAATGTTTTGTGTAAAAAGAAGCCCGAGTTAGATGACCTAGAATTTAGATCAGTTGCTTGAATTAAACTTTATTCAAACGATCTTGAAGTACGTACACACAGAAAAGCAAAAAACTGAGGTATGTATCTTAATATTGGTGGGTGCATACACTCCGAACACCAGTTCATGGCCTGGTAGTAAGAAGTGGACATGTTACTTTTCCAGGAGGGTGCGTGTGCTCACTCCCAGTCACATAAATCTGAGCTGCTCTCGGTGAATTTATCTAGCTGCTATTATATCTTCATAATTTTGCAGCGAAAATATGATCTCAGCTGCTCCAAATGATATTGATAATCTGACGCTCTGATAACCGAGAGCAAAGTTTGCCAGGAAGATTTAACTGGACACTGATGACACGGGCAATGGGCAAACCAGACGTCGTTTTGGGGTTTGAAGTATGCGATTGCTTACAACTGGGGTGCTTTAGGATATGGCTGGTTACTACTGAGACTTGCAGGAATCATGCATCCAACTCAGCAGATACTGATTAACCTGCTAGTTTATCGAAAAGAGAATCGATGTTTCAGCTCTGGGCAATGGTAGTACACCTGACAGTATGATCAACATGAGCTCATGGTTATGCAACTAATGCAGTTGATAGAGTTCTCCACGAAGACGGGTTGTTTCGATAGTAGTACAGTGTGAGGTAGACCACAAATCTTTTGAAATCGGACTGCGTGCTCATTGATTATTGGCCCAGTAGCAGGAGCTGAATTCTTTTGAAGTTTTTTAGGAACTTGTATTTGGAGTCTCTTGATACCTGCTCTCACCTCTATGGATCTTTGTCCAACATAAAGTGAGTTGTTCGAAACCTCTTTAATAAACTCTATGTATCCCCCATTTTGAATGTGGCGCACCGTTCTTTGAGTGCTTTATTGGACCGTGTTTCCCACACGAAAGAACGAATGCATGAAATAGTCAGATGTTTATCGTAGTTTCAGGCGTTTACGGCAATCTGGATCATAGCCACCAGTGTTTCAGTCTCGTGGACTGTGGTATTTCTTGAAATTTTATGGTTTGGCAGGTTAAGTACAGCATGCTTGCCACGAAACACTTGATTTGGAACCGTGGGTTGCTTACTGCGCCTGTATGAATTAACGCTTATGTGAATTAAGCATGGTGGTGGTAACATTACGCCGTTTTCTCCACAGAGGGTTTGAAGAAGTTAGGCTTCTTAGAAGGCTTTGTCTGATGAGTTACGAGCACTACAACAAGTTGCGGTCACGGAATATGTTTTACCTGACGACTCAGTATCAGAAATCTGTACAAAACGACCCGATACCACCTTAAAATCGCTGTCGTGTGATCGACGTATCCGAGTCAACACTTGATCGGATCAAAAAAATATACTAAAACTTCCTGACCCGATGTAATGGGGGCAAATTAGCAGTAATTAAAGGTAGCTATGATCCCATCCCAACACTTGCAGGTCGTTCACATATCTGTCCACATAAGGTCTTCCAAAGGCAGTTCAAAATTTGTGCTAGTACCTTCGACTGATTCTCCTAATATAGCAAACCGGTGTTGCATAAGCAATAAAAATACCAGATAAAACATAAAAATGCGTCTTTTTTAGACTAACGAGTAAACGGAATGCAGTGTAGATTCGTCAATCGGATGGCCAGCAGATATGATACACCAAATCCGGTGAACAGCTCGGTAAAATACAGCGTATTTATATCATTGTGCTGACGCCTCCGAGTCGGAAATTTTTAATTTGTTTGTTATCCGCCTGCATATTATTGATTTCCTTAAAGAATTACTGATAGTCTATAAGACGCAACAAATGGTGCAAGACTTTCAGTATTTATTTATTTATTTATTTATTTTATTTATTTATCACTTATTTATCTATTTCCATACATATGGGAAATTTGATGAAAATGTCCAAAATACCACTCAAATTGGGTTACTCTGATGACTTCATACTGAATGTTTTTGTTTCCGCGCCTAACGGCTTGTTTGCTTAATTTTTCGTTTACAATGCACTGCGTCTTGGGTGACTTTTGTTATAAGACCATTAAGACTCAAAGTTAATAGAAGAAATTGATATCAGCGTGCCACAAAAAGCTGCCGTAAAATGCAAGCCGCTTGCCCGTAATGTCAGGATACTTTCAACATAGTCTGTCTGGACTGAGACTTCATGAATACTAATAGGGATCTACAACAGAATTAGAGGCATCAATGAAGCACTGGATGATATTAATTTCTAAGTATTATTTACTGACCTTTAACTTTAGAAACTAGCGCAGCAATAACTAAGTTGTTTAGTTGCCGGTTAGAACTAATCCTACAATTTCTGCTAACTAGAAGAGAAGGCACCTAGGAAATAGACAATCAGTGACCCAATCGGACGGTCAGCGCTGACAATTTCAAGTGATAACCATAGTTTAAAATACCTACACGCCACAAAGAGGGAAACAGCTATGTTCTAAAATGATTTTGGCCTGTTTACTTATATTTTATGCGGTCTGTCAAAAGCTCTTAACCATTGTACTACTACTGACGTGTCGCATAGCATAAAAAATTTCCCTAAAACTCTATCTTACTAGCATGGAGATACAGATGCTGCATGCGGTTTTATTGCTATTTTTTATTGGCATTAACCGAAGATTAAAAGCGGATGGTTGTTAATCTGTTAAGGTAGTTTAAAGTAATCTTTTCAACTACCTATCGTTGTGTTCAGCTCCTGTAGACCGTCATCTCGCAAATGATTTTCCAAAAATGCTCAATCAACTAAGCAAAACAAGGGTCTTTTGGAAAGTATCAAATGCATCGGGTTGACCTACAACAGAAGCACCGTATTAGCAAAACTTTTAAGATGGTATATTGGAATTTAATTATTTGGCCCCAGTTCCATTTAACAATTCTCATAATCATGGGACAAGATTATCCTGCTTTTGTCACATGAATGACTCTGTGGATGCTTCTTTTTCAGCGAACTGAATGACATAACGACAGACCAACTCGAACTGGACATTTGGTAAGTTTTAAAAACTTTTATACTAGAGTAATTTTTTCGATTTTGTACGATTTATCTACTGGAAACTCAAATCTTTTTTTGGAATAAATTATTTTCTTTGTTTTTGCCGTGAGCGAATCTAAGTGATTTGCAAGCTGAGTTTGCTCACGTCATGAACTAAGCAGAAAAAGACAAACGCGTCATTCAACAGCTTTGATTCAAGACACAGCAGCCAGGAGATGATACGGTTTAGAAACTTTTTGTATTCTTTTCGTGGGTATTTCTAAGAATGCTGAACGTGTTTGTCCACAGGTTTTACAAATTGAAACCGAAGGAGGTTACTACATATCAAGAAGTATAAGAGCGAAAATAAATCATAAGTCGATGTTTCAGATAACAGAAGAGATGATGACGCAAGATGTGCGTAATTTATCACAAATCTGAATCAGTGACATATTGCTACCCATTCTTAGGTTTTTATTAAAAACACTGTTAGCAAGTTGATACTTTAAGAGATAGTTAGCAAAAATTTCTTTTCTAAGCTTTTCCTGTATGGTTTGCAGTGTAGAAAGCTAGTGAAGCTACATCAATTAAAACTAACGCGCAATGACCATATTCAGCCGAGTCATCCTATTGCCTGTTATTTTTCTTAATAATAATACGAACAGTCTGGTTTGGGATCTGAGTTCAAAGGGGTGGAAGCGAACCGTACAGTAAATTTGTTAGTGACCGCCGTACACGTTAACCCGATAGTACAAACTGTGTTAGAAACTAAAACACAGTAATAACACAGCAGTTGCCACTGACATCTTGACGCAGACGCGTGTGATTCACAATATTAACTGATTAAGTGAAATATCCATCAACAGATACTATGAAATTCTGACTCGCTTTAAATCGGATAGATGAAATCTGGTTTGATGGTTTGTTCCAACCATACAAGTTGACCGGCCACATGTTCAAACATGCCACACTTAATCAAACACTAAGAAGCAGACTAACAGCTGAGTACATAAGGCCAGAAATCAAACCAGGATGCATCCCCGATCATCTGCTAGTCGCCTTCATCTCAACCGAAACAACCAAACGTCTGATATTCATTGATTTTGCGGTGAATGTTATTTATATCCTGTCTTGCTTGCTTTATGTGTTCTACGATAATTTACCTAGTGCACACTGTCTAGTTTCGTTTCCTTGGGCGTCTTCGTCACAGCAATTTCCCTTCCGTTGGAGAATTTCACCACCTTTTCTTCGAAAAGCAGTTCACTGCAATACTTCACTTAGTGAGAGATACTCAGAGAACCAAACATCTTTTTATTAAAAGTGTAAAGTCTGGGTTAAAGTATTTAACGTATAAGTCCGACCAGACTTGTAGAATACCTTTGTCTGAAGTATTTGTGAAAGAATGTACCGACGTTTGGCGTTTGAGAGAGACAAATGGAAACAAAACCATCAACATTCTGAGCCAGTTTGCCTTAGCGCAGTAGACATTTATGCAGCTCACTATTGTCATATATGTTAGTTAGCAAGCGCGTTCATCAGTTTCATCTTGTTATACACAAAGCTCTCAAACGTGGAGAAAAGTGTCTTGAACTGATAACCCCATCAAAATACAGTTAGGTCTCCTAGTGGAACCTAAGCCAATCAGTCTTTTCAAGATAATTTATATTTAATGAAATAAATTCAGGTTGGTTGCCTGAATGTGGAAACTACACAGTTCCCATTAGGAACTAGTTGCTACAGCTCGAGTTGGAAATAGATGTCATGAAGATATCAGTATTTTTGGAGGACGGAAACTGTACCTATCAGCGCGTTGCTGATATTCTATCTCCTAACTCCGGTTTTGACGGCCTTGCTTATATCGAGTACCTTAGCTATTTGCTGGCAGTAGATAGTAGGGTGTGGAATTTACCAACTGTTTGTTATCTACCCCGTAACAATTCTCAAGCCTAAGACAGTGTGGTGTACTTAGCAGTCAAAAGTTCCCTTACATCACATTTATGACCAAATCTGGATATTTATGTGCTCTCCAGTAGCGTTAACCTACATCGTCCTTTAGTGCTTTTATTCTGCTTTCAGTACTCGTTAGCTGGGTTCCACCGAGCTTTTCGATAAATGAATACTTAGATCAAAATTGTGGTAACACAACTCAGTTTTTGATTTCAAAAAATCTATGCTGGAATTTGGATTGCTGTTATTTTCATCTCAACCTTGACTAGTAACGACAAGAATTTGTTGCTCGAGTGGTGCTGGAGGCGCCGTAAATAGTTGGATGAGAGGATCCTGCATAATGAGCACAAAACAGCTTGTCAAAACAATTAATCTGAAGTCGTTTGCTCTGATGGTTTTTACGGAACATCAAACGTTACCCGCAATCAGCCTTCGAATTTGTAATTAGCGCGAAGGCTGCTTAAATCAAGAGCTGGGTGAAGTGTCAACTTGTTTTAAATGGTGTGGAATAAAATTAAACGAAACATCTACACGCGGTGGCGACAATTTTTAAAACTGCCTAATATAGGATACACAAGGAACAAGTCATTAGCATTTTGCTGATTAAAAAAGTAATCAGCCTTTTGCTCAAGGCAGCGTCGGTATATTCTGGCAAATTTTCGCCCTTCTTTCTCAGATACATGTCTCATTTCCGGCAAACAAACCCCACAAACAAAGCGAAAATAGTTGTGAATGCCAACCAGTTCAGTAAAAGCTTGACAGTTACCGTTAGGACTTGACTTTAGTAATTGTAATGCCGAGAACGAACGTTTTATTCAACGACGGAGCTTAGGATGTCAGGCAAGTGCCTCGGATTATTTCGGATTCAAGTCAGGACTGAATCTGGAACACTTTTTCTTCAGTTGTGGGCTGTTGAGGAACAATACAAGGACTATTTTTACCTTTTTAATCTTTTTCATACGGCATCCTGGGACAAAGGCATAAATTATGCTATGTCTAGTGATCCCGTTTAGATAAGTTTCTTGATCTTGGGGTTGATGAACCAAATGAAGATGTCCTCGGAGTAAATTAGCCAAATTAGTGGAGGCGCATTCCGTGTTTCATAGTGATTCAGTGAAATGCAGATCCATTCAAATGCTTCGTGTGTCAGGCTACGCAACCATGCAACAAAAACACATTATCCGGGACCGATAGTTATTGGATGGAATTTCCTAGTCTTTGGTGGAAGGGAACAAGTTAACTTTAACACTGGTTTTGGATGAGGAAATTAGTAACCAAAGCTTTCCTTGTGACAAATTTAACGTAAAATCAATTCAGCTGACAAAATATATATTCGATTACCATAGTTTAAACGAAGGCATTGATAGTTTTAATATAAAATGCCTTTTATAGATAGGCAATATTTTGTTTGTATGGTATTGTTTCAAATACCCATTTTTATCCTGATCGGATTCTATGAGGAACACCAGCATTATTATACCTTGGACAAAGATGTTTTGGTTAGAGAACTGGATGCCGGGAGAAATGCACAACTTTGGTCGAAAAGTAAGAAGACTTTGTGGACGCCGGTATGCACTGATGAACAAGAGCTGCTATTATGATAACCGACATAACAAAAAATTATTCCACATACGAATTACTTAACAAGGCAATATTTGTTATCCTTTCGTGTATCCAGCTGCTAAAGGTAACCCATGGCGGTCAATCACACCCCTTCATTCACCATAAAGTCAAACAAATTTCCGAGAAAGCGGCCTTAGAAATGACCTAGCCAAAGTTTTCAACAAAAATTGAGTTCATTAAGACAATGTTAGTGCTAGTAAACGCGTCCTACCGGCTCTGCTATTATTTCACACAAGGAATTCATGCTGATGCCTTGCTTTATTTCACCTATCCACAATTTAACGGTTCTTCTGCTTGCTCCGTGTACAGCTGACTTAATTTGACGTGATAATGGGTCCTCTGCTAAGTTGCATTACATACAGGATTATCCATAAAACTGCCAAAATGATCTGTATTCATATGGTTCAGAGTTATTGTAAACAAGCTGATGAGACATTTCCACGAATTAGCAGATTCCTCTTCCGCTTGTGTACTGATGTCCGCCAAATAGATCAGTATGTTAGCTGGTTTCCTGTTTCTGATTTACTGGTGCAGCAGAATACGGTAGCATTAGTTGAACAAGTGTTGTTTGGTCCGTGCTAAAAACCCAAATACACTATTCGTTTTTATTTCAGCGTTTTCTTTAATTTGTTGATGTCTTTCACTGCACGCAGACTGTCGCACTGTTGAACATGCATGTGACAACTAGCTGCCTGCCTAGTTTATTGTAACGTTACCCTCTTGTTATTGGCAAATCTCTGAAGTCATTTTATGGTTTCCCTAATATTATCCATTCATTTTGCTGCATTAGCAACTTGCATTGTTGTGCTCTATCATATTATGGACCAGAATTTCCACAGCGAGGATTGTTTTGTACTCGAATTTAACCACTCGCCTTAGTGGCCTATGTGGTGAGGTCTGGGATCATCTCTGATTCACCATAATAATACCGACAAACCGTAGGCGGAAAAATAGTTACAGATAAGTCTCATATTTGCAAGTGGAACGATGTGCACATACATATATAGGTATTTGTATATACGTATATCTAATCTGAATAAGCACAATAGTAAACGCAACGTAATGACCACTGACCACGGGAACGTGATCAGGAATCGATGGTACACGCGGTTTCTTGCATTCTGTCAAACTATTTTGACTAAATGGAACGGCTGATTTTGATTGGTTTTCGATGTCCTACAGGAGAAAAGGAAATTGGAGGGGAATAACAATCTAGATAAGGGTAAAACACTAAAATTTCTACATAATCTTTAATGAAATTGACAAAAATACCGTTAAAGTCAAGCTTCATTATTCAGTATTCTCTTATCGATCAACACTATTACAGTAAACCGGAGCACAAAAAACAAGAACATTCAAAGTTTACTCCATTTTAGAAATCTGCTGAGGACCTCGTCAGTGCCGTCCTAATCACCTCAGTATGATAACATCCTGTTTAGGAGCATTTTTTCGTATTCAATAATGGTGCAAAGCTGCTTGTTCATAGTGCATTTGGGATATTGGTGAATAGCACTCCCAGGGTTATCTTCCAGTAAAAGTATTTATGCAATGTCGTATTTGAAAAAAGTATGCATAAGGCACATATCCTGGATTATATCGCAATTTTCCGTATAACCGCAAAGTGAGATGCTTTTTGTTTACGCACATTTTGTACTTCATTGCACGTCAGTCCTCATCTACTAGTTCTTCGTCACATCCTCTTTTCGCCCCATCTGAATCCACTGGAAGTGAGGCGGGCTGTGCTACCCATAAAAGGCGGTACTTCTTAGTGGCAAACTACTAGAGTAGCCGAAAGAATGGTCACTGTTTCCTGTGAAGGGATTTAAGTTTTTTCAAGTCATTGTTTTGTCTTGAGCTGCGGCGCTTTTCTACTCTTTAGGACATTCGTTTACTGAGTGATCAGCAACGATTTTCGGGAGGTTAAATTCCTTCTTGCCAAAAGAAACCTATAATTACGGTGATTTTTCATACGGTTTGGAATATTTTGGTTCAAGCGAATGTTTTTTATTGGAAGTCACATCTAAAGAATGTTGTGTGCCAGTGCGCAGGTGAGTTAGGTTGGATTGAGCATTAAAAAATAACCCGCTAAAAGCTATTTGCTTGTCGACTTACATAAACGCGATGACGAACAAAAGTATATGTTCATGATGGAAAATTAAACGACCTTGGTAGATTTTGAACGGACAGACACTCCCAGGTAAATAGGAGCTTTTAACAGAAGCCAGTTTTTCACCATGAGCTTTTCGGTTTCGTTTTGCAGATGTTCAGCCATTTTTAAATGTTTTTGAACGATATTTGAAAAGGCACGAATTGCGAACGACAATGCAGTGTCCAAACATCCGGGATTAAGTTTAGGACAGTTCATGGGTTTTGTCCTGTAAAGGCAGAAAGCACCATGCAGCTCTTTTATTCCTATTCGGAACGTTTAGGATTCATCTCACCTCGAATCCGGGACCTTCAGGCTGATTATAACACTAATCTGGCAATGTGGCTCATCATCTTTGTGATTAACTCACATCTAAGCACGAATCGGGAGCCCTTATACTTGGCATTTTTGGTTAACACAGCCGGCATACATATAGATAGTCTCCTCGAGTGATGACTTCTGAGAAGGAAGCCTGACACAACTTGTGACTCTATGGTTTGTCGCTAATTTGCCAAGTTAAGATCAATATGACCCCCACATCAGTTAAAACAGGATGAGAACATTGTTGTAAGGTAAACTAACGTCGTATGATTTCGTCTACCACAACAAGTGCGTGTGTTGCCTTTTGGTTTGTGCCATGAAATTGGACAAATTCTGCCGGACTGTAACCCATTCTATCAAAACGTTGCTTCTGCTTGCAATTTTGCAGCGAGAGAAAAAAACTTTCACTTTGGACGTCTTGTTCACTAAGGGTACCGGCAGTACTATGTGAGGCTGCATGCACAGGGGCCTATCTGAGCTGGGTAGTTGGGAGTATTCTTCAGCTTCTGTTTTGTGCGGCATAAATGTGTTCTAGTGTCCACTTTAATCTACAAAGCAAGACTGGTTATAGTTCCAGATAGACTAGCTAATGAGGCTGAACCACTCAGAAATGAGCCATCCCGCTCGTTTCATTGATAAACACCGTAGATTCAGCGACATTGAACAAATTGCAGTATCGAATAAATCTGCTACCCACACCGATGAACAAATTTTCGGTCAAGTTAAATGAAATCCAATTGTGACACCACACCCAGCACATACGGCAATACAACCAGTCTGATTTACCATTGCCGCTAATCAAAACAACAGAGTTGGTCTTATCAGCTCATCATTGAGTACGCCCATTCTGCTGTATTGACGGTAATATATACGTCAACAGTACTTGCAGAGGATTGGCGATGCTAGTAAAAGAATACCTCAACAAGCGAATTCGTGCAATACTAAATGACGTAAAGATGACTATCAGATATCTAAAATTTCAATAAACGATCACTAGGCATTTGCGCGAGATTATTTCGAAATTTGCTCCTCATGTAAGGTCATACACCGGTGCGTATGTATGTATGCGGCCATGTAGACTGAGGTTTTCTGAGGCAATTTTGATGAGTGTATTATAGCTTTACTCTACTCTCAGAAAGAATTTATCATCACGCTGAGACGTCCACGGATTAGCTGGTCATGCTAGATTTCTGTTCCATGCAAACGATAGTCTAGTTCCACAAATAGTCCCACTTCACTTTCTTCTGAACGTGTTGTTGCAGACAAGAAATTTTGGAATCAGCTAAGCCCGGAAAAAAGTCGTTCTTACTACACCGAGAAAACTATCGATTTACCGAATACAGTCAAAGATGAGACTGAGGTCAATGAGATTGATATGGGTGAATTTCAGGGCCTGTGCTTAAGCGTATCAATCGTATTGTTGCAGCTACTCCTGCGATAATAGTCCATAAGACAACCTAAAAGCTAGTGTATTCATAGCATCTCACAAGATGATGTCGGACGAGTAGTATGGTGTGTGCAGCCAGACCGGCTAATGCAACTAAAGTGGAGCATGTCATGTCACATGGACAAAGAAAATCGTTTAGCCGTGCAAGGACGGTAAAAAAACATCCCGACTGTTCAGTCATGAGGAGAAAACGTAGAAAACGGCCACTATTCGAAGTAAAGATAACGGTCTTCGAAAATAACATGATGAGAGATAATAGACTGCACTGATTAACATATGTTAATTGACTAATCATTCATAGGTAATCACCCTTTAAACTCCGACTATCGATTGCAAACTGGTTCCACCGAATAACAAAAGATTTCGGAAAGTAGAGCTCTGCATCATCAGACTGCTTTAGCTGTACAAAGAAAACAGATGTCACTCGACCCACCGCAGTGAACATCAGTAGAATGTCAACAATATGTCCCCATCCAGCCTAATCACAAAAACAAAAATGGAGATAAGCAGATATAAATTTATAAGTGATGACTCAATCTAAAGTTAACAGCTTTTTGGTAGTGTGAGGAGATTTGGGATTTTTGTGTGTGGAGATTTCGTCCTGTAAGTGAAGCCAATCTGTGCTGAAAAGCCGAGAAGCACTGTACAGCTGTTTCATCCTTATTGGGAATCATCAGCAGTGCGCATCTCACGAAACTCCGAAGAGTCTCGAACCAGAGACCTCCTGGCTAGTAGTTCGAACACCTAACAGTTCGGCCACGATTGGCTGATCAGCAGTGTAGTGTGCTTGGCAGCTTACTTATGCAAGCAGTTTGCATACCAATGTCTACTTAACAATGAACATTGCGAATTTCGCGGATATCATGCGAGAATTGAACATGGAACCTACTATTCTCTGGTTAAGCATGTACCACCTGGCTCCGGGTGGCTGATAGTGTGAGTAGTGAATAAGAGGACGGAATGTGATCTTCTCTACATTAAAAAGGGCGATTCATATTGTTCTTTCCAGCTTTCCTGTCTCCTTGAAAGACGATTTCCTAGATAGTGGCCCGAACACTCGTTGAAGTATCCCATCTTTAGAGTTTGATTGTATTTTATACATATTCTACTATTAAACAGGCTTCATGTACATTATCTGCATAAACTAACTGCATAGAAGAAAGAGGATGAGGAAGTTTTGCAATTTTCCAAGCAATTTTAACTGTTTCCCTTGAAATTACTAAATATTTCTCCATTCATAGGGATCACGATGAAGAAACAAGCATTGTGGATGCAGTTCGCAGTTTGAACGAAGTGCGCGGTGTGAAACAGCTTGGGCGTTACTTCAAACAAGTCAGTCAGACAGCACGTAAAGGTCAAACGGGCGATGTGGACGACTTTCTGGGTAGCATTACCATTGATTTAAAGGTAGGTAAGCTGAAAGAGGCCTCCCACGCAAAAATATAAGATTCACGTTAAATCTCTTAGAATTACAATGTCGTGAACAGCGGCTAATCGGTATGGAATAATTATCAAATTTCGCGCAGAGCCCATTATCAGTCAGGAATTTCCCCAAAAGCGAAGGATCTCAATCTCTGACTTGAATAGCTATATGTTCGAGTTCCACTTCAAGGCTCACTTTTATTATTTAGAATCTGCAACTGAAATGTGTGCAATGTATCCTCAGGGCGGCCTGTGTACTGTACACTGGTAGAAACAATAGAAACATACTATTAACCCCCGGAGCTTCATGGAATCTCCAGCTTCAACAATCTTTTTGAGGTTGTGCTCCCAAAAATAGTTTTGACGAATGGATACTATGGTTCCTGCGATACGCTGCTTTTGAAAAGCGATTGTTCCAACTAAGACTACAAGCTACAGAAAATGTGTGGTCTGGCTTTGACGGCGATTAACAACTCTAAATAAATACTTCTGAATAGTACTAAAAGCAAACGTTTATTGTCAATAATAGTAGAATGAATAAGTAGATCCAAGTACCAGGCATCACACATTTTCCTGAGTGGTAGCACAACTGCCAGACCTGTTTTTGAGGTTAAATGATGTTTCAATTATGTTAAAACTAGAAGTTTTTTCCCTGGTGACTAGATGAACAAATCGGACTGAATTTATTCTCTGTTAATTGTCATGAATTAATATGCATCCAAATTGATCCTGCAGAGAAAGTGTATAACAAAACACTAGTTTCTTTGGATATGACCATCATTCTTTGTTCATATAAATATTTAGCAGAAAACCGGATCATGCTAACAAGAGGGAAGTGCCCAACGGGAGAGAAAATACAGCTATACCGTATTCCTGATTAACTGTATTTGTACGTTCAGGATAGCGGGAAAATAAGTCGATGGGCAAGCCCATATTACGGTAAGCAAAGGTCACTGGACTCCAGATCAGATTAGGCAAAGGTAATACGCTTGTGGATGGGTCAAGGTTGGCTCTATGAAGGCAGGACAGCGTCAGCCACAAACCGGATTTGTAGACCCGAATCGCAGTATATTTAATGAACGTGGTCTTTTTATATAAACGAACTCGGTTGAAAAGTGACATCACCACCAAAACAATAATTCATAATGTTATTCTCAGAATAAAGGCAATTTTGTGATTGTTCATTCGTCTATTCGCCTGCTCAAACTGTCATCACAGTTTCATGAGTATCTCTAGTTAAAAGAGATTCCGATTTGGCCTTATATTTCTTAAACCCACAAAAACAACTGTGGTAGAATATCAGATTGGCTTTGCTGCTCCGAAATTTGCCTAATGCGTATTGACAAGTGCTGTAAACAACGAAAGAAGCTACAACAAAGTGTTTCGGCAACAAAAATGAAAAACAAGCGAGTGGAGTTGCCAGTTGCCATAATATCCATGTACTTTGGAATGCAAATCAGCTGACGCAACATTTCGCGAGAAGAACTTAACCACAATAAAAACGACGTTTTTCCCCACTGATTTCTCGTTCTGGCTTAGGTGCCCTAGCTATTGACATGTGATTCAATATTGTGGCAAACGACCACTTTATATTCATTATGGTAGCTAAATGAGATGACACAAATTATATCAGCTGAAACGAATCTGTCAAAATGTCACTTCTTTTTCACGCCTCAAAAGTAACCGATTCTTTAGAGCTCTAATTAGCTGATCACGAATTCACCCATTTTTTATTCGTGAAGCGTTGACCACGAAGAGTTCACCATGCACGTGTAACTTTCGACAACCGAGCTAAAAAATTCAGCAGAGCTCTGTGTGCGTTAAGGCGGTTAGCCCGCATCAATGAGTTCAGTATGCCCTTTTCGATGCTCAGAAATTAATAAATAGCTTGTAAATTATTATCTATAAACAATCAAGAAAATAAAACTCATGTAATTTTCTTACCTATATGTATATAATATAGAAACTGCCCCTGGATGAGGTCGATCAATGGATTAAACTTGAAGGTCGTTCCGCCAAATCAAAAGTCCAAGGAGAGATCCACATTCGGCTAAAGCTGACAACCGTCGAGGACGGAAGTGACGAGCCAAAATTTGGGGAAATGAAAGATCACATTATGTTGCTTTATGAAATGATCATTTGCGAATTGAAGCGGAGTAAGGTACGTGATACGCATGTAATATTTACTAGATATTTACAAGATAGAAGTTATGATGTTGTGAACAGTTGACAGTTGAACGTAGAGAAAATACTGATGGTTTTCAGCAGTACTGCAGTTCGTTCTGATGCAGGTGTGCTATGCAGTTGGACCCAACAGCTTTATGAAGGATGATTTTAAACTCAAAATGCACTTTGCCTCAGACGGAACTACTGTTTCTAAAACTGCTGACAGGATGCAGGGCGGTCTTGCGGCGAAAATTCGTATAAAGATATGAGGATTTCTAAAGCGCGGCAAGCTTCTACAAAGCTTCTAACCCCAGGAAACGGTTTGCTGTATATATAAGAAAGCCGGAAGCGTTGTAGAGATATCATGCTTGTCAATATTCATTGCCGCTGGAAACAATTCTTTATTCACTTTTCAGAAAATGTATTTTGTCTTGTTTGGTATGATAGATTCCTCATAGTGAGTAAAGAAAAACGTGTCTCCAAATCGATATCAGTTTGGTGACACTAAGGTACTCATAAGTAAAAATGAACTTCATGTGAACTAGATGTATCGGGCTGAGTAGAGTGATGACTACTCTAAAAATCCACCGGTTTACGTGATTCTAACATTCATCCGTGTATTAAAGGCATAAACGGCTCCTTGTATTTCATTAGAAGATGCCCCGGTACTCATCACGTGATTTTATGTGACAGCATATTTCTTAAGTTTGGTGATCGGTGACTGGAAGTGCAACGTCTGAAGTTGGCACAAACAAGGTGATTTAATAATATCCTTGATTTCAATCCGGCTAGCGAATGGCATCTGGCTAGTCGAGATGTCATTGAGAAGAAACGTTGATGGACCCAGATTTTGGGCGTTTGGAGGAAATAACATAATTTGCTCGACTACTACGGACCATACTGGTTTTCACTCCCAACTTACAGTACTGGATCTTCTGAATCATGCGACATCTTGGACTTCAAAACTTATTACAAAGCGTAGATCGGCAAACAGCCTAAAAACAAATTGATTGAGAACCAATGATCTACTGCACATCATTAAATCTCAGAATGACATGAGCCCATTGAAGTGAGAATTATTCACACTGCCATTCAGTATGATAGCCGGATACCTTCCCGGGACATCTCGATGTATTTCCAATCTAAAAGATAGCCTGAAATAAGATTTGTGGTTATTGACAAAATTGAAAAAAAGACAGAGGCAAGGACCTTATCAGTTGAGAACCTATATGCAGGTGACAATAGCCAGAAACCCGAACAGAAAAGAGTCGACAAAATCGGAGCCAACTAATGAGGAAGTTTGCTGGAATGGCTGAACAAACATGATAGCTTTTGTATAAAGTAAGATAAAGAGTATAAAAATTTGGTTGGTACAGAATGTGAGCAATCGTGGAACTTCTGAAGCAAGGGCTCCTTATGGTAAGTAAATACTTTTTTGATTGACAAATTTTATAAGATATTTGGTAAAAAATAAAACCTACGAAGAATAAGATTATCAATCGATAATAGGAATTAGAATTTGACGCCAAATACTTTTAATCAGAAGATGAATTGTATTCAGATACTGCAGCGCCCTGAGCTTCCAGCAGACAGACAAAACTGACTAAGGTCAGTTTGTAAGATTTAATCAGATAAGCTCACAGAGATAAAAAATCTTGAGAGTATATTTATACAAAAGTGAAGAGAGATAACAACATGTGAAATGCACTCTGGCATTTTGGATCTAGGATAAGGAGCGAGTGATGTGGGTGATTCCAAAACATATTTCGACGGCCATGCAGCGGGTACCCGGCTCACGAGCAATTAGGGCCTCAAAAATCATAATAGCTGACTGTACGCATCGGCCTGATACTGACGATGGAGAAGCAGTGAAAGTGAAGCTGTTACCGGGTGGTCAAAAATTATATCTGTTCTTCTCAGAAAAATCAAATGCGAACACACTCGGTGGAAACAGGTAGGGTATTTGTGACCTCGTGCGCGAGGTAACTCCTTCGAAACGAAGGCCCGCTGAAGTTCCTTGTGTTCAACAGCATATTGATATTCTCTCATGTGATGAGAATCACACTGGAGCCTGATGGCTGTGTTTTAGAGATACTTAGTGAATAGAGATTTCGTCCTGTTAGTAAAGCTAATCTACGCTGTGAATCCAAAAGCCATTGTTACCAATGATCAAAAGTAAGCATCTAACGCGTTGAAAAGAGTGACAAATATTACCTGCTCAACATCATATTAATGGACTGCCCATTAAACCGCCCATGTTTCACCACGATTTAGCAATTTCCAGTCGACTAACACAGTGCTCTACTAGTACCATTTTCAGTGGAACAATGTGTTCGTGGTCATTATGTCTAGTTTTCTAATTCTCACGGGCTATATCTTTTACCGAATGCAAATAATATTAACCCGACACTGCCGATAAAATAAACACCTCCTAATTATGGTCAGTTTTCAAATGCCCAATCACTACATTCCTAGTTGGCCAGATCCTTATCCAACTAGGTCTGACTTTATCGTTGTTTGGAGGTTTTGATGAATATCGTGTACAGAGACTTATTAGTCCTTTGTAATTGTTTGTTTTATAGACCACTATGTCCAGAAAAAATACTTTAATACAAAAAGTCCGAAGTTGTTTTTTTCATTTTCCATGGGTGCAGCTGCAGCAACAGAGGTTCACACATCCTGTCAGTATAAGCACTTTTCCACTTAAGTCCTATTTGAATGTTAC
Organism: Opisthorchis viverrini; assembly: GCF_000715545.1. Classification (NCBI taxonomy): domain Eukaryota; kingdom Metazoa; phylum Platyhelminthes; class Trematoda; order Opisthorchiida; family Opisthorchiidae; genus Opisthorchis; species Opisthorchis viverrini. Next base: position 1,045,483 of record NW_008751700.1, on the reverse strand, counting down.
TGGAGGTGAGGTTCAACTAGAACAAAGCAATCTTGTCCGACAGTCTTCTAGTGGGCGGTTGTTACCTTCGAAAATCTTAGGAAGGTGGCCTCTTTCAGGGTTTGCATTTGGTATAATAAACACTATTCCAAATGAAGATAGTTGAACTTATTCAGCAGCCAGACAAAACGTTTTAAAAAAGCGAAGTTGTGTTACCGTCTACAGTTTTTAGGGTTTCAGTTTAAGCTACCTTTGCAGCGAATGGCCATGGCGTTTAATAATTAATTTGTTTTTGCTAAGGGGCTAGGAACTCATTCTGGCTTTTGGGACTATAGTGTAACTGCTAAGCTACCTTTGCAGCGAATGGCCATGGCGTTTAATAATTAATTTGTTTTTGCTAAGGGGCTAGGAACTCATTCTGGCTTTTGGGACTATAGTGTAACTGCTTTAACACAGCTCGACTACATTTCAAATCCAAATTATGAAACGGAAAATTGTTAACGTTTCTATCCTGTAGATGGCAAGATCATACACTTTTAAAATTTGATTTCGCAGTGAATCTCCCGTCGAAACCAAGTTTGTATGCAGATAAGTGTATTTCGCTAAAAGTGTAGTCTACCTACTTACCTGAAAAGGAGATTGCGTACCGGAGGAAAATTTGAATATCCAAACCAGAGGGGCAAATTTGACTACTGTGGTGTCAGAAGAGTAAGTGCTTAGTAGGTGACTGTCTTGGTTCCTGGTTCATTCTTTGTAGTTTACCTAGAAATTAGGACAGCTGGCTAAATTTTTTTCCATTTGCTTATCGAATGAGTAATTAGAATAAGGTTAAAAATTAACCCAATTAAAAAAGCTACAAAAATCGTTAGAATTACGTCAACCGATACTGCCAAACACTTATTTGTCTGTCGTTGCTGCCAAAAGCAGGTAAAGTCCGGCTACTGCTTTGCAGCCACTTGATAATAGGCATTGGCTTTGGGTTACTTCGGAACGAATCGTTGAGAACGGAATAACACAGTCTGTTGTTAAGCTTCGAGGAGCTCTTTTGATGACAGCTTGTCCCATATTTTTGTTGTCCCTATTGTGCACCTGAGTACAAAGGATTCTACTTCATCATCTCTGAGAGTAGGCCTTATGATTACTGAATCGGAAACATAAAGGAAACCAGTCACTGATGCATATGCGTTCAAAAGCAAATCAAATGTAAATGACAAAGATGATACCCCAACGGCTTCACTAACAGTCTGCCGTTATTTGCCACAAGATTTTAGTCAAGTATATCTGGTCAGTCACACTTTTTGTAATGTAGCTGTATCGTTTGTGAGGTTGTACTTTGACATCTTGTGTATGCACGGCATGCAAAAATGTAATGTGAATCATGTTATGATGGAAATGGGATATCGTCGCTGAGCCATGAAATTTTGGATCTATTTATTGTTGAGTTAGTGCCATATTATTCATATCGTTACGTTTGTCTGTGACCAAAACTCAAAGCTATCATTCCCAGCTGAAAGCGCGGTGACTGGAAGGTGGAAATCTGGACCCTGGTGCCAGCGCCTAATGTTAATGAACTGACTGAATACGTGCTCAAGACCATTGGTAAGCATAATGAAACTAACCAACTGCGAGTGGATAATGTGGCATTTACTACCAACTCCAATAATACTTTTTTGTGAATATCTTTAGGTGTATGAATTCGTACGCTGTTCTTTTAAATGGCGACAAACTGATAGAAAAAGAAGCCATCTGGACTGGCCTACTTTTATGAGACGAAAATATGGGCTATTACATTACCATTCATCTGCGGAAAAAGTATGCTTAAGGGTGGAATTACAGTGATCGGAAATCTCCACACACAAGACATTGCTTTCATACTCATCCTGGTCGATCCCCTCAGTAGACTGTGACTATAAATAATAATGAATAGTAATACTGAACAGTAGAGCTTTAGGTGGATCATATTTCGGGTGCTTGGCTACCATGCCATCTGCTTTAACCACGAGGGATGAGGTATCGTTAGACTGTCCAGGCCTAAATAGGGGAAGTCGAGATTTCGGGGTTGTGTTCAAAGCTCAAACCTTCCGGTCAGCAAGTTTTTTCCTAACCTCTAAGCTAAATCAAGCTTATAAAACAATGTAACACTTATATATGAGGCGAAAACACATTTTCGGATTCAAAAGTCAAAAACATCAGGTTGTGTTTAATCATAGTAGAGCAGATGCCTTTTTAGATGGAATAAGAGGGGCGTTTCAGCTTGAAAACGGAAGTACGTTTCCTAAAAGTGGATCACGAGCTTCCTCCGGTTATATTGCTCCTCGTTTGAACACTAAACTTTAAACAGACCACTTCTCCTTGATCTGTTGCGATAAACCTCAGTGCTCAAGTTCTTCAAAGGGATCAACGTTGTTCAGATTGCTTTTTGATTGTATTATTCAAATAGTCTCTTCAACGAGCAACTACAAGGAATCGTAGGATCAAAGCAATCCACCATGAGTTTAGATCGCTAGTGCGTGATCATTCTAAATATTCCCTCACCCTAAGGATTAATCAGGAACCGCTTCCATTGGGTTTTCAGGAGACAAAAAATCACACGTAACTAAAACATGGGACAGTAACTACCGTGAGGACATTGATTAAATTAGTGAAAAAAAATTCTCACCAAGTATTAGCCAGTGTTCTGGTATCCGTCCCAGTACTTAGTACCTTTAGCGCAAGTTCCACCGTGGATGCACAATACAAAATGATTAAACGTTGACGTTCCTTCAGTTTTCGTAACATTCTGAGTGATAACGAAGGAAAGCTCACTGCACTGTTTGCCATTTGCAGTAGTATATAAACATATTCTTCTTCAGGCAGTAGATCATTAAACAACTGGACGTCAAATATTCGACGGAAACATTTGACTTCATGTTTTAACCACTGAAGACGTTTCGGAATAACTTAAATAGCTAGGGGAAGAGTCTAAGTTTGAATTTAATTTGTAGAATCACGTTTCAGGAGAGATTGCCTCTGTCAACCCAGTACAACATTTCTCATTGTGTTTCTGACACTGTCAGAAAAATCATATTAACAGAAGCTTCAGCCGCATTCAGGCAACTATATAATGATCCAGTTCCTAATAGCAGCCATATTCACATTGGTCAAACTAAAACAGATGGCATTGGATGATTCGAGTAGAATCGTTCAGCTGTAGCACCCTTTCGGTGCCTAGCTGCCATGCCACACGAAGGAGGCACGATAGACAGGGGAGTCGAGAGGCAAGCTTTCGGTTCGAACCACGGACTTTCTGGTCATTAAATTCGCGCCCCAATCACTTGGTCCATCTCGCCCTCATGATTTGGGTAGAGGTAAACATAATTCCAAAAGTACATCATGATGAATGATAATGCAAGCAAATGTGTTGGACCAAGTAGTAAGCGGACACATACCTAATTTTCACACAGAGAACTGAAGATGCACGGGCGTGAATATGCAAAATGTGTCAACAAGTGATTTCAAATAGCTCGTATGCTAGTAAATGGAATCTGACAATCAGTGGGAACTCCAGAGTAACGTCATGAAGTTTTCCTCAAGCGGATTTGGTTGATCAGCTCAGCGTACCTTCCGTTACAAGCTGTGCGTACACTGGCGAAAGCAAGCCGGTCGGCCATCTGGTCTAATGTGTGCATTTTTCAGGGTATGGTGCTTATCGGGCGTCAACTACATCCCAGCCGCATCAACATGTCACCTGGCTGCCATCTTCTTGCACGATGTCCGTGGAAGCAGGACAAGAATTTTGCGCCTCACTGACTTTCACAATGACCAATTCCAAAATTTTCTGCAACCGCGTAGAATAAACGTTTAATTGTATTTCAGATCGTGAGACGCTTTGAAATACTACCAGGGCACTGTCACGGCAAAAGCCGGAAAATAACCCTGAAATTCTCTACTGGTAACATTCACATAAACTCACGAACCATTCGCTCAACTAATGTCGATTTGGGCAAAAATTCGTCATACAATGAGAAGTAGAGTTTAAAAAGTCTTCCATATTGCATACCCTCTCTAGGTCATAAGTTCCAAACTGGTTCAGTCAGATTAAGGTTATGTGGAACAGCTAGAACAAGTGCACTGAAGGCAAAACATCACTAATTCAGGTCTCATCGATATACTGTTGAGCGCCTGGCACTTCAAAGTCAAACAGGCCAAAATATTTGACATAGCACATCATAAAGAGGTTGCTAACAACAATTCTTCGGCTCCAGTTCATCGGTAAGCGTGTTTGTATCTACCGCTTGAATATTATTCTTGATAACTTCCTTGCCTGAAAAGAAGTCATTGGTCTTCCGGGCGTTTTCTCTGAATGTATACAACCGCATATGTTTTACGCGGCTTTTTCAAGTGACAAACATTGTCAGAAATTGAACCGGCTTGCCGGGATGGGTTTACTTCAAATCCTTCTTTCTGTAGTTGAAACAGGACATTACTTTAAACCTCGGCCGTTTATCAAAAATACTGGGCGGTCTTGGTTATTATTAAGATACACCGCAGGTTTGCGCTGACAAATTTCGGAATGTTTTTTTCTCTTTGCAAATGGTATGATATTTTCAACTAGGAGCGTTGGATGTTTGAGTTGGTTCATACATAACTAACAGTATTTGAGTGTCTTGTTGGTAATGTGAGGAGATTTGAGATTTTTGTGTGTGGAGATTTCGTCCTGTAAGTGAAGCCAATCTCTGCTGAAAAGCCAAGAAGCACTGTACAGCTGTTTCATCCTTATTCGGACTCACCAGCAGTGTGCATCTCACGAAACTCCGAAGAGTCGCGAACCGGTGACCGGCGGGCTAAGAGTTTGAACACTTAACCGTTTGGCCACGAGTGGCTGATCAGCAGTGTGATCAACTCACACTTAGACAGGATATAGCGCCGCTCATCCTTCAATCGCGAGATCCACAATCACGCGGTCACACGTGCTGACTGGCTCCCCGAGCGATGAATGTCTCATAAGCAAATTGCTGGCACGAAAATATTAGGCAGCCAAAATGGGCTCTACCACATCGTGATGCTTTGCCTTAATCGAAGTTAGTTTGTTGCTGACATCTTAACCGAACCCTGTAGTTTACTTTCTCTCTGCCTCACCGTACCTGGTAGATCTCCTAAAGAAACGTAGACAATCTTTCGGCCGAATATTTAAGGATGTCACCAGATACCACTGTAATTATTATTGTATATACGTAAATTGAGAGACCTGTGGTCCTTCTAGTGGGCCTAATTTGTCTTGCAAATTTTGACGTGCTGGTAGGAATTTAGTTGCAGCATTTTTCTTCTGAGTAATTCTGCCTGAACGAAAAACCTGTCGTAATTTTGTTGTAAGGTTTATACCAAAGTAGTCCATGACCAGGAGCAATACTAGCTACGACGTTCCACGTCATATGTGTACGTCTGAATCTGAAAAAATCTCTACCTGGTTGGACGGCTGAATGATGTAAGTTGTTTTAATGCCCAACTACTATGTAGACATGGCATCGACATCACTTAAATAGCCAAAAGTCACTGTTACGTACAGAAATGAGTTTGTACGCTGTTTTGTATCCGTTAAACTACAGGTGACCCATTTCTCTCAAGGTTTTGTCTGCATTGTGCGCTTTAAGATTATTTTGTTCAAAAATGTCTGATTCGTTGTCTCGTAAAAATCCTTCTTCAGATTAATTTACAAAACTCGAGGATTAGTGGGATGGTGAAACGCTAACACTCCTAATAAGGTTGTATTTCGTGCTGAGCATTCTATTATGCAAAATGATATAAAATCTGCCAAATCAGGGACGCTGGATTACTCTTCTATTCACTAAAAATAATAGTAGACTATCCTACTCTCTGAATGCCGATAAACAAAGGTTCAGCTCAGTTTTCATATCACATTTGATATTGAAGTTTCAAAATTGTGCTCTTCATGGTCAGCAAACATGGATTTATTAGGAGCTGTTAGAAAACCTTTAAAAGTTTGGTTAACACTGGAAATATTTAGAACATGCAGACATTCGCTATAGGTGGAACAGAAATATTGCTACGTGTGGGTCACTAACGGACTGATAAGTCAGGCTCAAACATCCTGTCGTTTCATGTTGCAAAAAACCAATTCCATCTGTGGTTGTCGGAATTAAATGTATGAACAATAAGTATAGGTCACGGATATTCACAAATTAATTCAGGTGCTTCTCACTAGAATATCTACCCAAATCACCAACCAGTACTATCATCAGTACGGTGAGAGTTCATTCATCCATGCTAATGTTATGAGAAAATGTTTCGATATAACCGTGCAGATACGAGTGTTTCTCCGTCGATGGCAGTAGATACTTTTGACACCGGTCCTGTACATTCATATGACAACTTCGGACCAATGACATTTGGGTTAAGCAGCGGTAGCCGAAAGTTTAAAACCTCAGTGGACGAATCAAACCATAACCCTTTTTGGAATCATGACACGGAACCCATGATTGCCAGGCTGTTGGAAAATTAAATTGGTTCGATGCGCATTGTCAAGGCGCATCTAACCACCTGCTGTTTCCCTCGTAATTCGAACGAATACTCAGAAAACTTCACCTACATTCCGATAGACCGTCTAAAATGTTTTTCACGTTTATGTTAAACAGTTAATCCAATGAAAAAGCCAACGGCCACTCCTTTTTATCCCAAGAAAGACAGAAAAGTTGATTGTGCGACGCAAAATTTGGAAACATTACTGAGGTTGTATCACGTAACCTGGAAAGAGTCCATACGGTAAATAATGCCTGATTATATCGGGATAGTGATTAGATAATAAGACAGACCAACAACCATGCTCTGGTAAACGATTGGCGGGTTGAGAATGGCTAACATGGCGATCCATGAGTCAGATCCTGTTGAGAAACACGTCCGCAATTTCCAGTAAGGGAATAATATATACCTTCCCGTATCATTAAGACATCTTATGTCTTAGGACTCTTGATATTTGTGTAAACGGGTGTTATTTGGTGAATGTTATCGCGGCCGTGTCATGTTATGTCCTAAGTTAAAGTTACGGTCCCGTCGTCAGCAAAAAAACTGGAGTTATCAGAAAGCCTTGTGTCCATGATTTTGAACTCCGTCTCTTAGCTTAGAGAAGGCTAGTCGTCTCGGGATGCGAGATTCAGATTATCTAATAGTCCAGAAAGATTCCACATTTTCACTGTAAACTACTCTGGATGAGCGCGAAGACCCATCACACTACCGCATGTTTAGGGAGAATATAGCGCAAAGGAAGATGAATAAAAATGGTGAACTAACTTTAGTCAATCCAAAATGAAAGGCAACTTTGCGGGTTTGCATAAGACGGGAAAACTGAAACTCTCCAATAAATGTGCCAGATACTTCTACAGCTTTCATAATCCAAAATTAAGTCGTTTTGCATAACATATTGTGGAACTTCAGTAGTGCATTCAAAGGCCCCTGAAACACTGGCCAGACGGACAAGTCACGTGCCAGGACGATTCGCCATGTTTTTCAAATTGCATACTTCCCACAAGAAGATATTCCAGTTGAACTGCAATCCAGAAGCACCTTGAAACACATTAAACCTGGTTTACTTGAAATCTAAAAGCACGTATTACTGGTTCCTATTTTATGTACTTTCCCGGCGCAGTGCATCAATTTACTGTCCCAGCAGTTTACAAACCCATTTACAAAATTGAATCAGGCATGCCAAAAGTCATTTGAGTCATCTGCCATACTTAATGGAAACTCTAGAGTTTCTGTTGGGAAAAGTATCATAGAGGTACTGGTGCTCATTAAGCTGAGAAGTTAAAATTTAACACAATCCTGAAGAAATCTTTGAGTCTTGGGCCGAAAATCAACGCCAGGCGCCATATTGTTAGGTTGAACTACACAATTAAAGCGGAATTCTGCACAAATGCTACTATTTAGTAGCCTCAAAGATAAAAGGCACAAAGCACACTATTCCTACGCTGATAAATTGTCATTCCTCTAAAACGCATGGAAATAGACTGATGACGCCTGTATCTCGATGGTAACCAGGTGATTGGTGCTAATGGCCTTTCTAAAGCCATAATTTCCTGCTGCAGATCTGACGGGTTTTTCATTTGAGAGGNTTTAGTAGCCTCAAAGATAAAAGGCACAAAGCACACTATTCCTACGCTGATAAATTGTCATTCCTCTAAAACGCATGGAAATAGACTGATGACGCCTGTATCTCGATGGTAACCAGGTGATTGGTGCTAATGGCCTTTCTAAAGCCATCATTTCCTGCTGAAGATCTGACGGGTTTTTCATTTGAGAGGTGAAATTCAGTTACTGACGAATTTTCGTCATCTTCGAAGTAATGCCGGAGCAGTTGAGGGAGAATAGGTGACAAGATTCTTTGGTTTATAGTGAAAATAATTTTTAGTATGTTATGGCAAAATATTTAGGCCGGCTGATGGTTTGCTAGGTGGCTCTGCACGTTCATCACCCGATCTTATTGTCTCGGGTTTACACAGGAACCAGATGCGTTCCGGGACCACACTAGGCTCAGCGTTCTTGACTTCGTGCGGTACGTAAGCGTGCATTGGGTTGACAACTTTCGTCCCGTAAATTCAATTCGAATGTCAGCCATTTAAAGTGGTGTACCGTTTTGCAACGGCAAAAGTGTCCGAACTGATATTCTTGAGACACGGGCTCAAAAGCGTTGAGCTGGCGCATTGAGTTCAAATTTGGCACAACCAACTGTGCCTTGCTTGATCTTTCTTTCCTATGCGATTTACGGACAAATGTTGACAAACGTGTTTGAACTGGTGGGCTTAAAGGAGGCCGCCTGTAGTGCACCTATGGTCGTGGCAGATATTACGATGATGCCCACAACTAGCCAGTGCAGCGATTGTTGTCACTTACGACATATGGCAATGATAGATTCAAAAACATATTCTACAGTGCAAGGAAACCTATATAAATGCTTTCTTGCTTCTAGCTTACTGGGCTATTCATTTACGACAGTTTGTACTTCCTACACTATAGCTGCCTGACTGCGTTCTGGAGCAATTGATTTGGTGAGGTTAATTTCGTCTCTACTCTTTATCTGAACAGGGGAAAAATGCACTGTATCAGGTCTTCCTGAAATTTCGGTCAACTTCGTTTAACTGAAATACCCATCTATAAGCATCTACCCCATGCTGCATCCTCTAAAGGAAATGGTCTGAGCAATCTCACAGTTTTGAAACGTAGGAAACCCGATGATAAAACCTGGCTTAAGAACCGTAAAGCTCAGGATTATTTGTATAAGATAGTGCGTTGTCTTTACAGGAGTTTGTCCTAAGAACTCATGAGCGCTGCCAGTTCAAAACTGACTTTTTACTATGAACGAACTTGATCGACATGCAAAAATTTCTGATGTATTTTGCTTCACGCATGGCAGCATACCTGTGCGCATCAGGAGTGTTCGTTCGTTTAGGCTCGAAATTACAGTTGGTTGTGATGGGATTTGCATGCTACGTGCCGTCTGGGCAGCAAGATGTGTTGGCCTTCAGTCTTATAACAGAATATATCTGCTGTTTATTCACTTCATCTCAGTTCGGACATAATGATCATCATGTCCGTCAGTTCTCTGCCAAAGTTATTAAATTCGCGACTCTATTTGCTCCGTTAGTGAGGCTAAATCCGCACTCAGAAACATGAGCAAAGCAATATTTTCGTTTCTAAAAAAGAGAAGATATTTTTAATTAGTTAGATAGTCAGGTATTTCGAACATCATGAAGGTACAGCGAAAAAAATCAGAAACGTGACATCTCAGGAATATGAAGTAGCTGCAATTTAAAGACTCAGCTCTTTATTCGTAAACGCTTTCTCGGAAAAATCAGTGCTGTATACAGCTTTGAAATTTAATTGGCTTTTTATGCTGGAAGTGGTTTTTGTTTAGAAATTAGAATGAGTGCAGTACGAGCGCAGTAATTACGGGTAACTTACATAAACTGAATCGTAGTCTGTTGGGGATAGCTAGGATGTAAAAAAAACTCTGATTTGGGAACCCCAAAAATTATACTCTCTTATAGCTTATCGTTGAACAATTTTTAAACAAAAACACATGCTGGTCACAAACATGATACCCATATTATTAGAACTCACTGAATGTAGATATCACGAATTGTCTTAAGGAAGTCTAAATGAAGGAAACATGATCACCGGTAGAAGTAATGATACCCATATATACATATATACATATATATAATCTCTATAGTACTAGCATATTGTTCCATCTGTTGCTAATTTTGTTTGAACACGAAAATGGCTTCTTGGTGCATTCTCTTTTGCCTGAAGAGCCCTATATATTTGGGCATTTTTGTTGTTGTCACCCGAAGTACTGGATGTGATCACCGGAGAAGTAATGATACCCATATATACATATATACATATATATAATCTCTATAGTACTAGCATATTGTTCCATCTGTTGCTAATTTTGTTTGAACACGAAAATGGCTTCTTGGTGCATTCTCTTTTGCCTGAAGAGCCCTATATATTTGGGCATTTTTGTTGTTGTCACCCGAAGTACTGGATGATTTACCACACCTGACTAGGAACAGGAAATTATAACAACTGCACAAATGACATATTTCAACGCAAATTGCTCCTTAGGCAATTCAGGCACAACGGTAAATGTTTCCCACTGAGCTCTGGTGGTTCGGATGCCTAATTTAGTATTACTGATTACTTCCGGCGCGTGTGTCTGGTAATGATCGATGGGATTTCGGAGGGACAGCAGTGCGGAAGTGCTCATGTGATGTGTAAATTAATGCATTTTTTCAACTTTGGAAAACTGCCAGACACTACATTAAGTTTAGGTTGATGTCTCTCTACCGTATATTCTCAAGCTAAACAAATTTCGCCTGCCTAATTCCCGTTCACTTGCAGATGCAGCTGTTATACGGAGTGCTAGCAAGTCTTATTTAGTGCTTCGAAAATTCTTTACTTCCAAAGTAATGGGCAACCATCCATGTATTTGGAAAGTGGCAATTAATCAACCTCAAGAACAAACAGATTTTGTAATTTCAAATTTAAGAAAGCCTTTGCATTTGCTTTTAACCGCATACAAAGTCCACTCAAAGACGTAGAAATGTCAGGCTGCAGACTAACAGTTTATCAGTTAACAAAGCTTCAACAGCGGAAACGATGTGCTGCTAAGGTTACTGAGACCCCGGGTAAGACGATCAATGAAAAGCAAGCGCGAGTAATTACAGTCTTGGGTTACTTCGAATACAGCGTGAATGTCTTCAGCATCTAAGTTAACGGTTGTCGCGTTTACAGAAAACAGGTGCACGGGTTTAGGCAAAATGACTCCACTGTCTGGAGAAACTAGCGTGCACTATATTGTAAATAAATAAAGTGTCTTACTCTTTTGAGTTGCGTAAAATGGCCAAAAACTGTTAGCCATGCTGTACCTCACTGGAAAAACAACTGCGAAATACATCCTTTAGACGCAGTGATAGTCACCATCTGAAGAGTTGTGTCTCAGAATTCCCATTGGAGCGGTAAAGATCGGAATTCAGTTGGATCCTCTGGAATATACTGCAGCACAGGCCATTTAATTAGGTTTCTGTATTGGCATAGATAAAATATCATGGAAATTTCAATCTTGTCATGACTAATTCAGTTGATCTAACATAGGCATGACAAACGGATATTAAATCAATTTTGGTAAATCGATGACTTCATGTCTAACATTATTTTTCATGTCACGTGTAATGCCTCAGATAACTTGACACAGTTAACAATGGGCAGCGGAAAACGGACGAGAAAATCATAAGCCACGGAATGTTAGTAAAGCTCACGGCCTAGCAGAGATTAGACACATTTACTGAACTTGGGAGTAGGCAAACTCTGATAGAACTAATACGCTTTTAATGAATGAACTTCACTGATATTCCAAATGGTTCCTAAATTCTCGCAATTTTAAACACAACTTTGATATGCTCATAAACATTTATTAGATGCAATTTAAAAATGATGCCCAAAACATTTATCTGGTAGTTTATTGTAACCCGTATTAAGTGTAAGGGCCTTTAGCACTTTCAGGAAGACCTCGAACTGTATGGCGGGTAATGCAGGTTAATAAAGGTTTCACGCGCACAATAACTTCTGGAAGGAATAATTACAATGGTTTATATGTTGCGCGTATTTCTTTTAGTTTGGATGTTTAATATGTTCTTTGTTTTGTTCACAGTTCTTTGAAAAGCGATTGAAATCCAAAAAAGACACTCGTTTGCAACCTGATCTAGCTTTTGACCGGAGACTTGATTCAATTTCAGAAGAATTGCTGGCTCGTAATATTCTCTGGCGAAATTGTGGTGCACACAGGCCGCACCAGTATTCAACTAGATTGGTATTGCAAATATTCTGTTCATTTTCCCAATCGAACTCAATAATCACGGGGATACTGGATGCTCCTAGACAACCCATGACCGCCATCGCCACGTTCAAGGCTCATAATAAAGGCGCAGTCTAAGTTTCCGTTATCCTCATGTCCTACTTAAACCCGGATTTTACGCGGTTTGTGAATATTCCTCACCAAAATTAGGAGTGGTGTGTTCCATTTGCACAGCATGGGGCGATGCTTCGTCCCGAACCATTTATGCAGTGTCTTTCGGTATCAACTTCAACAAAATAATATCATACTCAAAAGTTTCAGTAAAATAGTTACCTTCCGTTAAGACCATACTGGTCTGCAAGTGAATTTGTCTGGCCAATTGCGTGCAGTTTGGTTCCAGCAGGTAAACTTAAACTGCACCCATCTGTTGAGCCATAGGTAGGGTGGAACCACTCGCAAGCTCCTGCATAGACTAAGGCAACATTGAGTGGCGTGCTCTTTCTAACGGAGGCTTTCGAACTGACCAGCTCAAAAGTAGACGATTACGTAGAAAGGGTAGGTTGCAAATTTATCATCGGTCGTGGCGCGCTCTAGATAAGGCATAACCAGTATTATTTAGATTTGCTACTTACATTTTTATTTGTTTATTTTATTTTTAACTAGGCTTCGTTTTGGAGACCTATTTGGCAGGAACAAGCTATTTCGCTAAATTTTTTCTCGGTTTAAGCAGTCAAGAATTTCGGCAACTTTTGCGAGTAAACTTACTACTCATATGCGATTACAGCCCGGACGTAATTAATAATCTACTGGTTGATCATGCAGTGATGTGAACCGAATTCTTCTGCTCTGGGAACCGTCAATCTGCATTCATAGATCTTTAAATACTGCTGCCTCGGTCGAATCTCCCTAAATACTCAATGTTTTTGTAAGTCTGATCACCCTTGATGGATACTCTGTTTAGTTTTGCCGAAAACAATGTTCTTCTAATTATCATGCGAAGCAATCATTTGTTTGGTGTTTTCTAGTATTTTTCTGTCTACTTAGTGCACCACCTTTGGAATACTTTTTGTTTTATCACCCCACAATATTCAACAGGGGGATTTCAAGGGAATGGAGAGTGAAAACATCAGGCTACTATGCATGAAATGATCAGTGTTATCAATGAAACGGGACTCTTATCAATGGATTTCTCTAGGAGTTGTGTTCGTCCACAATTCGGACAGTTGTCCACAATGCGGAAATGAGGCTAGCAGTAATGGATTAAAAGTCAGGGTAATTTTGAAAGAAAAACTGTGCAAATATGTCGATTTAACAACACGGCGGATTATCCTTCTGAAAACATATCGCTTGATCGCAGCAAAATACCCAAAACAGCCCGCAGAAAATAGCTTGTCGTAAATCAGTGTAATGATTTTGTCGTTGATAAATAACAACAATTTCAATTACATTTTCATTTCAGTATTTCTTGAAATTTGGTGACGTTACTAGAAGACATTTACCGTTGGTGGTTGTAGAATCAAGATATGTTTTGCTTTGATCAGTTCACAAGATTGATCACGCGGAATTTCGGTTGGCAGTTGGTTCCGTAATGACGAAAAATGGGAGAAAGCAGACGGTAGCCTGGAGGTTGTATCTATGCTTATAACCAGAGACTACCAGTTGAGCTATGTTGGTTCACTTTCAGTGGTTGAATGTGTATGCGAAATGGTTGCTGCACCTGAGTGTAATGTTGAACAACGACCCACAGCATGCATATTCTTACCAGCGAAGTCTGAATCTAAAAAAAAAACAAAATTTGATACTAAAATGGCAATCCAGTAGCGTTTTATATTCCACACAATTAAAGGGAAGCCACAACAGATCATGTATCTTTTCTGAACCAAATGTTTCGCAAATACAATGTTTCCGCCTCAAACGTGTCTTTTTTAAGAGCAAATGTCGCATGTTTCTGAGGCAGTAAGATAGCACCAGAAATGTTTTGCAGTTGCATTGAGAAACGTTCCACGCAAAATAAGTCCCCGGACAAGTTTTGTTGAATACTTTTACAAAACACACGGTACTAAGGTGTGGATGATCCCCATCGGACGAAACATACAACTGTGAAGCCTGGTTCATAGAGCGGCAAAATACTGAGTTGAACTGGTATTTTGCAGGTAAAACTACGCGTTTTGACAACCACACAATTGACGGTTTCTTAAAACTGGTGGCATTCAGTATCCGTCCTGAAAAACCGCATTTTTGAGGCTTAGCAAGATGGGTGCACAGTTGACTTCTAAGCGCTCATGAAAACACAACACAATTGTTTCCTTTGAAGCGTGCATACTTTTCCAACAATGGCGAGAAGGTCTCCGTGCTTTGCCCATGCGCTTCCCAGAAACGGTTTCTTGAAAAGGCGAGGCTTGCAATGCAGTACAACTTTCTAGACGTCATAATGAATAAGATCTAAACTAAAATTCGCCGCTTATTTTTATTGTAGAAATATATGCGCCTATATTCCTGTTTTTGGATGTAACGGAAAAGTTTCTATTTCGATACACGGAAGCTAAGGAGAGGAGTATAGTGATGGAATACATCCATCGGCTGAAGCTTTTACTCCTTAGTTTTTAAGTAGTCTCTCTTCTTCGGGTGGTTCCTCAGCAATGACTGTAGTTTACTTACATTTGCGCTTACATGATGATTACGTTCTAAAACCCGCACATGATACCAGAGATATGTTTTTGCTCACCTGGTTAGTTTCTGCATTATCTACATGCGGATTGCGAGATCATAAATATACGCTGTAGGTCTGATGCCCCTCAAAGACAACGGAATTTTAGCGGATATACACTCATTTGCAAACTAATTTGTTTTTTTCGAGAGACTCACCTGGAACCCAGCTGAATCACTCGGATGTGCTGCACCAGGCCACCTCATGTTTCAGTCGCTACGATATTTGAAATATCGCGATACATGCATATCTTTGTAATGTACTACTCATAAGGTCGATGAAAATCCGTCGACAGCCCACGACCGGTTTCGCCCTTTTTGGGGCTCATCAGGTAGGCGCAGTCCCCGGGTTTCCGTCGACCTTATGTTCTACTTAAAGCCAAATTGCACGAAATTAGTGAATATACACTCATTTGCAAACCTGATGAGCCCCCAAAATGGCGAAACCGGTCGTGGGCTGTCGATGGATTTTCAGCAACCTTATGAGTAGTACGTTACAAAGATACCACCGAATTTTCCTTCAGCTCTGTCGATGTGTGCTGGTATAAAGGCTCACGATGAATCACTGGGAACGCTTAACGCTAAAGCTCAATGTGGTGGAGTAAATGGTTATAATCCGTTGTTTCGTGTGCCGTTGGCAACCTTTTTGGGGGGTTTCTACAATTGGTGCTCAGGTCTCCTAAAATTACACCAAAACACCCTTGTTTAACCATCATTTTTGCAACCAATATTATCCAAGATGCATGTTTGCATGCGTTGCTGTCAAGAGTTAGCGTAATTTGGAGGAGAATGGACTCCTTCTTTTGTAAAACCGTACCACAAGAAATATGGCAACAAGATATGATAGAATGACCTGAATCCCGTGATTGAATGTTAATTGACACCAAATTCCCGCCAAAGCTGAAACCCGCTTACTGCTGGTCAACTCCACTTTACCGAGCGCTTGTGTTGAACTACTAGTGGTTCGAATATAATTTGAAATCAGTGAGATGCGGACTGCTGTTATCTTTCAACAGGTGTACTTTTTGGCACAGAACGACTTCAATTATGCAACTTTTGCAGGAATTATTGGTCTCTGTGTCGTATGCACCTCTTGTTAGCATAAAATGCGCCTGGAGCTTGCAAAGTTGTACGGACCGTGGGGTTATTCAATGTGATCAAAAAGTTTAAGGTGGCTCAATACCTAGGGCACAAGTTTGCCGACTGGACAGTCCGTAATTCGCACTAACCCGCAGAATCCCAAATGCTCTTCTCAATACTTTGCAACTTTGCAATACTCCAACCGTTGTTCTTGGCATTCACGCTTAAAGTAATATTATGACTATTCACTCTATCATTTAAGGTGTATAACTTTCAAAATAGCTCCGCAGGTATATGAAACTATTTTTGACAGTTGACTTGTGAACTGTCAAAAGCCTGGTTTGCCAAGAAGCTTTTTTCCGCTCCACTATTCAATATTTGATCATGCGACGGGTTTGAGATTCACACGATTTTCAACATAAAAGACGCGAAACCATAATTGGTAATTCTACCACATACTACAACGCTCATTCAGAATATACGGGACTACACTGCACTGTACCTGCTGTTTATGGGCCAAAATAATCAGCGATTTTTCTTATGGCAAACTTTTTTCTAACTGGAAACATTGTTTTTTGCTTTTGGAATCGTGCTCTGTAGAAATATGTGCCATGTCTGGGTATTGTGAAGGCAGGCTTCGGCACCGAAATGATTGTGCAAATTCACACAAATCCAATGAGTGTCTAAAGAAAGGTATCAAAAACTTCCATTGTGATTCACCTGTTCAGGTTCCATGTAGTTTGTGCATTAGCCAAGCGACTAGACACCCGATTTCTTCACCTGGAATTTTTTGTTCGTTTTTGTTGAATTGTCAGAAACCAAGCACAGAGTGGAGCGGTGAGCTGTCTGCGGCTGCCCAGTGGTTGCTATCGCAACACGCCTTTCAAAATGGACTCAGCGAACTCCAGTTAGCAATATGGTAAGTAAGATGGTCATTTACGTACCATTTAGTGGGGTTAATTTGCCGCCAGTTGCCCATCCACAAATGGTATTGACTACATCTATGAAGTAGGGTACGGGTTTTATTTTAGTTCACCGTCCAATCGCTACTTTTCGTGGGGAATTTATTTGTAGTCCTTGTTCTTTCATACCATTTTGGATTGTTAAGTGTGCGCGAGAAACCAATCTAAATCTTTTAAGACTTATTTTAGGTGACCGTCGCGCTGCGGAACCTAAAGTAACAGACAAGTGATTCTTTTTGCCTGGGTAACTTTACAGAAAGTTTTAAAATGCCTGTGCTGCGCGTTATGCTTTATGCACCTGGGAGACCTAGGAAGATCCGTATATTATTTAAGAATCAAGGTTTAAAAGGTTTACATTATTTCACGTGCGTTTGTTAGCTTCTTAAGGAAAAGTTAGAAATTTAGCTTTGAACGATATGGTAAAAAGTTGGTGCCTAAAACAGTTTGATACATTGCGCTCTATGGTATTATGTCAACAAAGTTTCATCAAGCGGCAAGTATACTTAGGGATAGGGTTTTCTCCTCTCTAAGCTGGAGGGAAAAAAGGAAAAAATATTTTGCAAGGCCAGGCAGACTTTCGAAAATTCGCATAACGTCTCGGGACACGAAGACTGACACTATTGGTTATGTGACAAACTAATCCTTCATCAGCTGGATGCACTGAAAAATCTGGCCACACATCACAAAGGCTAATGGTTTTGATGAAAGAAGAGGCGTGATTAGGCTGGCGCATGAAGTGCGTCTTCTAATTGCCTATTAGCTGATAAAGTTTGATGACCGGGTCTCCTTTATGCTCGCATAGGTATTTTCCTCTTTTGGAATATTTTATCAGCAACTTTTGTCCGGACAATCCTTTTTCTATTTCATTTGCTTACTTCCTCTTCCAAAGTCATGTACATCCTTCGACCTTTGCATAAAATTTACCTCAAACATTTTATATCTGTAGAAAGCGGGTGCTTTCTTTTCGCATCCTTATTGTTGCCAAACGGCTGATGTATCCGAATTTGTCAGTATGAATGCGTTAACTAGACAGTCGACGTCGTCCTGTCACTGAGTATCTTCTCACGTATATTCACTGGTAACTTTCGCAGAAATGTTTCCAGAGTATAGTGTACCGTCATTTTGAAATGCTGCGGCCAGTTAACCCACTTTTCATCTAACGAATATCTTCAAGAAAGGCATAATAACATCCAATTCTAGGCTCGAGGTTCTATATGGTAAGTGATGCATACAAGCTTGTGTGTCAATAGGTAATCACAAAAATACATTTGCGTTCATAATTAAATGACTGATACTGGACACCCGATAGCGTCCTGGCACTTGTTATATCCAGAGCTTGCACTGGTATCTTGTGTTTGGCTACATGCACACGTGTGTGAGGACCGGTTACTAATTAATTCACAGCTCGCGAAAAATTGGTGTCCTGTTTTTCTTGCCTGAACCACCATGTGTGTCTAGGTCCTCAGCCAATGCAACACCCTTGGTGGCTGCTGTTTTTGGAGGTTGAGCTGTTAAATAACGGGGTTATTATGCTGTTGTCCCCATACAGCAAAAATTTCTCCTTTTCCCACAGCACACACCCACCGATTTCGCCTCATTCAGCTTGGTATAGTCCTGATGAGTAGTCCCTACGTGTCTGTCTTCATCGAATGTGACCCAACTAAACACATCAAAGCCATCCATTCTTCCCGATTATTATTTTTTGACGAGTAGATCAGTAGATTCTCTAAGCTTAAATAGTATATGTCAGGTTGCTTAAAGAATCATCTCTACGCTCCATGGAACGAACCAAGATATCTAACCACTTAAATGCAGAGGCAGCTAAACTGGAAGACTTAGTTGCATAAGGGGAGTCAGTATTGGATAAAGAACGGTGTTGTAATTATCCTCGGATTTTCTAAGGACACGTCCTGTTTCCTGGAGTCGTGCCTTCATGGCCGAAGTATGGGCGTAAAACGTCTCACATACTACGACTTATAGCACGACTGAAAATTGGGCGGGGCTATGTCCTCGACCCACTGGCTGATGAAAGAGGTTCACTGTGTGCGGTGGTTGGGTGACGGCCACCCATCTGAATGAATAGAGTGCTTTCAGCTATACACCAACCAGTGAATAAACTTTTCACTAAATTTTGTGCGGCTTCGCGTTTACAACCACCAGCAAACTGTAGTATGCGTCCTTTGTTAGGGCCAAAAACAGCGCACCGAAATGGGCAGATAATTGCCAGGCCAGTTGGGTTTTCCAGCATTTATTCCATATTATCCTCAGATAAACTAAAAACCAACCGTCCCAAATCCACCCACAACGGCGCGACCATTTCATTCATAATGATCGCCAGTGATATAAACTTCTCTTTGCTTTATTGGTAATAAATCCCAGAAAGGAAGCTAGGACGCCTTAATTTATCAGTAAAGAATTTTCATTGTCTTACTATACCCAAACAAAGTTTCTGCAGTAGGACAACATTTCACTTTAGTTTAGACAATGCCCCAAATGTGGAACAAAGCGATTTTTAAAATCTGAAAATTTTTGAACAAAGAATTTGCTTCGCAATCACGTGTATTGTTTATGTGCCTACTGCAATAGGGTCACAATTCAGTGTTTACCAAAGGTAAGTAGTTTTAGCTCGGGCGATTTTGCTACCCATGTATGCAAGTATACCTTGGCTGGTCAATTCTGGACCCCTTCGACCGTGTGATTTTGCTGGTCTTGTGTAACTGTTTACAGATTTGTGTGGGTAAACAATATTAACTTGTGGGAGCAGGGTAAATAGCTTATCGTCAAAAATTGAAAGTCTACGGATCCTGTCCGATTATCGCATACCTCTTCAGATCAAACGCCAGACTCCTCGAGGCTCCCTACAGAATCATTACTTCAAAATGACCATGGGTACACAAAGGGTTTAACACAATATGCCTCTATTTGTATCCGTTTACGGATATATTTGTCTTGATGCAATCTATTTTTCGCTGTATGATCTCCGCATCTTAGAGTCACTCAAATACGTCTAATTCCCAATTTTCCCAGACGCACAAATCGAAAGATGTTGCATCATCAATCGTTGCCTGAAGCTGCAGATTGTTCGCACAAATTTCCGAATATGTTGTGACACCGATGTGACTATATCACGTAGCTATTGTTTGCAAGGCACACAAAATCACATAAAGGGAATGAATTATTGTATGAGACCGTTTTTCAATACGAGTCGTACAGTCCTTGTGGCAAAACCGGTGCGCATTTAGAGACCTAAAATTTTGGATCACTCTCGACAACGTCGGATGGAATCCGTTTCACGTGACTAGCAGCACTGCCAATTTGCATAACACGGTTTCCCACTTATCCAAAATTTATCGAACGAACCGATCCCAAAATCCCATCACTGTTTGAACGTCGGGACATATTTTTAAGCAAAGCAAAGGGTTTGACGACAGTTCCGACTGCACCTGACCGAATAAACCCGTTTCGATAATAGAGTGCTTCCCAAAAACCATATTTCATCATCGTTTTTCGTCCTCTGATTAAATTCTGCGTTCAGATGTATGTGTTCCCACATGTTCCCGGTTTTGTGCTTAGATGTTGCTATCTGTGCAAAAAACGTTAGTTCTGCAAACAAACTAATGATGGAAAGGCATGCAGACATGCGCCCGAGAAATTTTAATGTGACCCTCCAAAATGTAACAAATAGACGTAAATTGCTACAGTAACAATAGATTTAGCGCAATCTGACAAGTGGTCCAAAATCATCTTTACAAGTTAGGGTCCAACAGAACAAACTCATGTAAGACCTTATAGGCTTAATAATTTGTATGACTGTTGTGGAATGTAGGTAGCTCGGGTGCGCTGTTTGGTTGTTGGCCTGTTCGCCGAGCTTGGCAGTTGGATTGCAAACGTTTCATCACCAATCGAGTTGACATCGTCAGTTCGGGGTTGAGTGGGTTTGAGGAATTCACCCACAGGAGAATGACAAAGATTCTTCAAGTCTTCTAAACAGAACGTGCGGGGTGAACGCGCAGCTTTCAACTACAGTCCGTCTGGCACCGCCTTAGCTGTCTCCTGGAGCAGGGATTGTTGTGGTGCCTGCTGTAGTTGTAGTGATCCTGGAAACAGACTGTATAACCTCAAACCAATATTTCCATATACGAAAATAGCAAATGATTGAAGAAACTCGGAAGATGTGGTACGATCACGTGAAAAATGTTGTGCTTTTGGCGCCTATACTATCTCAGACAGTTTGCAACCCTAAACACCATTGAGGCTAAATAAACCCAACAAATAAGCTCATATAACTCCGTCATACCCTACTATTATTTCGACAGATCCTGTCTAATAGTCTGTAGTTCTAGAGTAGGTAAAATTATCCCCCAGGGAATGAAACCATATTAGCAGTGCGACTTTCAGAGAAATTGCCGATGTTTCTATCGATTCCTATCTCCCCAAGTTAACCCCCCGCCGTTTTTGAATGTGACCGGATTTAGTTTGGCAGTGGTGTATGAGGGAAATCCCTTGAACCACCCAGCACGATCATAATTTTTAGCCCTGCTACAGAAGATTCACAATAAAACAAGACAGCACCTGACTACTCACTACGTCCTCGCTCGTCAATATTTGGCATTTTGTTGCCGTGTTACAAATCCCAAAGCAGGTATGAGTTTCACATCTGGTTCTAGTTTGCGTCTAGCTTGCAGCTTCTGTTTTAGTTTTTGTGATAGGCCCCGGTGGCTGGAATCTAGATATATTTCAGTGATTCAGTAACAGGCCTTACTTCAATCTATCCGCCGTCTGTTGCTGAGACCATCCAGTAACATCAGGCCTAATACTAGCTAGAAGCAAGAGAACTAGAAAGTTCTTCATTTCACCTCTTGTTATCAGAATTTGTAAGATTTGCACTGGCCTTCTTGTGCATCTGCAGCAGAAACGGAACTCAGTGGTGAAAAGTGCTTGGGAGCACAAACAAGGATGGTCTATTCATAGACCCACCGATAGCAGTACCACCACCACCAGCAGGCACCTTAAAAATGTTTTGGAATATTGGTAGTTCGGGTGCATTTACTAGCGGCCAATTAGATTTTTGAGCTGTTTGCTCAGATTGGCACTTGATTCGCAGACATTCTGGCTTTATTCGCGGGGACATCATCAGTAATTTGTAGGGTTGATGGACTCTCTCTGCATGCCTGCACTTATCCAGTATGCAAAGAGAAAAGCTGTAATCTGATTAGCTGTTCGTAATCAACTCACTTGGGGCCCTACTGAGACGTTCGTGTCTTATATTCCCTGCTTTTGATTTCCTCACTACGCACCGTCATTTTTTCAGTGTTTCCTGTGCTAAGTTGAGATTTTTGGTTTGTATTTCGTAACGATCTGTCTGCATGTGTTTTGATGAATTGGTAGTTTGGTGCAGTATTCCTGATTGGTTGACCTCATCAGGCGAATTATCTTTATGGACATTGGTGATTGATTTTTAAATCTTCAGTCTGCAGAGCTCCTATTACATGGGTCCGTTTTTTTGGATTTGTTTAGTCGGGTTTCGAACCAACTACTCTGTCCATTACACATAGAGCGGCCTAATGCAAACTAATTTATCAGCAGTGAGGCTTACGAAATTTTTCCGTGAGTAACTAGTTATTGGGAAATTATTGCTGTACACATATGCATGAGTTCGGTATAAAACGTGAAACAGGTGTCGTTTTTTTATATGAGGAATGCAGTTGCCCCAAAATGACCAGAAAGTTAGTAACACATGGTGGTTTCTCATGAAAGCGAGTTAGCTGTTCTGTTATTTGCGCTTGATGACCGAGGTTTAACTGAACGAATGAGAAATTTATGAAGGTATGCAAATGTGCAATGTACGAAGCAAATAATCAACTACGTCGCTACTTCACTGTCGTAAAGTATCATGTACACGGGACATTCTCCTTACACAACGCAGTTATTGACATTAGAGGCGGATATTGGCCACAAAGTCGTTTTATGCAGTTTGCACAATGCAATTTTGATAAGAGGAAAACCGGGATCATGAAGGGTTTTGTGGGAACAGATTGTCAAAAATGTATATGAGAAAAAACGACTCCCTATTGGAGAGAAGTAAACGCATGACGGTTGGCGTGGTGTTCGGCTTCGCTGTTTTTGTAGCTCAAACGTCCAGCTTAATATCAGCTCATCCACTACTGCCTTTGTTAAACGTGTGAACTTGGTAACTGTGTGGATCTGAAATGTCATTTTCACTGGGTCACATGTTGAAACAATCCATCCATTCACTCATAGGCTTTCGGTCAAGCACAAGCGTCTTCTGACGGAACGCCTGTTTAATTCATCCAAGTCTCGTTATTTTAACGAATTTGTGCAATACGGCTACAGATCTTTGTTTCTATACTTTTCATGAGTGTTTTTTTGCAAGGCTTCTAGGTAACGAGTTTTTAGCTCTTGTTTTCGGCCGCGTCACAAATGCAAGTCAAAACAAATTATCAGCATGTACATCCGATTATTTCTTCAACCTGATGAGGTATCGGGTATCCTAAAATGATGCGAAACTCTGAGGTTTTCTAGTTATACGCGTTGTCGGGTGTCAATTTGGGCCAGTTGTCCAGACGTTTCACTGCGGTCGCGTCCATTCAAATAATCTGAGAATCTGAAAATTTAGGAGGGCTGGACGACTGATTATATTAAGCATTGCACATTGTGATGGTAGACTTTTTTATTAAAAATTTCGATTTTAAGTACAATCGGTTCAGAAAGAGGGATCGGAGGATTCCGTGTGTTATCTTTTTGTCAAAAAGTACACTATCCAGGGTGAGACTAATGAGTTGAAAATCATCATACAAAATAAAAAGGGGTTATACGAAATCCATCCCAACTGACTTAAGGCACAGAAATATCAAATAAAATGTTGGAGCTTAAGGGTAGCTTTAGGCATCATACTATGAAAAACGTTACTTTTACCCTTGTCAGCTTGGTTTTCGCTGCATGACTATAACATGCGTGGCGCAAAATAGCATGTAGGACAATTTGGTTACAAATTTGGGCACTGCTTTATAAAAGACGCAATTTAGACAAGAGAAAAGTTGTTAAAATACTTGGCCGTTCAAGTTTAGATTCTCACCAAATAAAACTTAAACTTGTCTTAAGTGAAAGCGTCTCCTCAGTCATTCCCTGAAATATTATTTCACCGCAAACGTTCGGTCAAAAAATGGCCACTCCAAAAAATGTTATTGTGGTTGTACACACATGATATTTGTTTTTTATTCCACGCCGTATTTACTCGTGGTTCCAAATTACATTCACAAACACGTGGCTTATCACGGGATTGTGTGTAATCACCTTGTTGGCGCAAACCAACCAGCCTTCTGAAAATGTTTATCGGAAATTTATGTGGGTCGCATAGCAATGTTATACGAGTGGACAGAATATGCTAGCCAATGCATATTGTGGTGTGCCGAAAAAAAGAGAATAAACGGAAAAAACATTCAGGGAAGTCGTTCTATTTAAGGATATGTTGATTCAGTTTTGTGAAATTTTCCAGATTGACCCAAAGGTTGGCGAATGATCCGGAAAAAGACAATTTCATTAATTCTTAATTTCATCTCTCTGGGTCAAGAAAGCACAATTATTCCCAGCCTTAGCAAGAAAATCCAAGGATAATATATTCAGCACAGCCCGGTAGTTTCTCTGTTGATTGCTTGCGTTTATCATTTTTTTTTAACTTTAGTTCCTGGATCTGTTACTCCAAAGTATACCGAAAAATGCCAATCGGCTGCTCAATT
This sequence comes from Opisthorchis viverrini, assembly GCF_000715545.1. Lineage (NCBI taxonomy): Eukaryota > Metazoa > Platyhelminthes > Trematoda > Opisthorchiida > Opisthorchiidae > Opisthorchis > Opisthorchis viverrini. Next base: position 1,020,650 of record NW_008751700.1, on the reverse strand, counting down.
ATTCTGGCGCGTCTGCAAGAGCTGACGCTCGTGTGGTCAGATAAAGAGTTGGAACAGGAACATGTAAGTCTCCAACAACAATTTAAATGCGTTTTAGAGGAGAATGTATCTTTCGTTTGAGCGGGCGTAAAACAAAAAGCATATGTCTTGTAAATAGGATTAGTGGCACGGAGCTTTTCTGTCCGTAGAGCTTTATGAGTATGTGGCAAATCTGACAGCTGGCATTCAGATTGTTCGGATAACTGAGCAGATGCTAAGGTGGAGTCTCACACCTGATTCTAACTCAGCAGCTGTGCAACTGGTCGCAGACGATTGATCCTCTGACAAACAATCCGAACTAATAAATAAAGGTTTTCTGGCTGATCTCCATGACCATTTCATGAGTCGCAGGCGGCGGGTTAACAAACTTCATATGGGATTCGCTTGGTCCCAGAATGTGCCACGGTAAGAAAGGCGGTTGTAACCATCAGGTTGCTACCACAGCAAGGATAGTGAACATGGATAATTGCACCAAGGTGAATGCTTTGCAGAGAAATAACCTGTTTTGTGAAAACAAACAACCGCACTTGCTCTACCCACACCTAACTGTCAAATTACGGTTGTGACACGTTAATACGTATTTGGTGCTGAAAAACCCAGCAGGTAACTAACATGTTCAACAAGAGTGATCGCACCCAGATTTGAGATAGTTATTCTGTGCCGCCGAATCTTACCCAAGTTACGTCTGAGAGATGACCGGTTACATTCTCAAGTGTGGTAAACCTGAATGCACATGACTTTGGTTGGCAGAGACCATGCTTCAGTTAAAACTCATTTCATCGGTCCCATAAAGCGCGCTTGATTTTTTTCATTCAGGAAAAAATATTATTCTAAACGGTGGGCTCTCTATTGCTCCTCTTGCTTGGTTTCTCAAGAAAGCGTACATTTACATCCATCGCTATATGGGTGTAACGGTCGAACGGTATCTTCGAGTGACGCGTAATACCAGAACCTCCGGGTAGGCAAAACAAAGTCGGAGCTGGGTTTCTATACGGTACTATTAGGGTGAGAGAAATTCGCAATTTGTACAAACCTCGACAGTAGATACGCGTCCAAAACAAACAGTCCGCTTGGACTTCAAAAGTGCAAAGCAAGGGAGCAAACAGGCTCCAACGTGCGACAGTCACACGTGCAAAGTCGGATACAAATGGCCGGATGCCCTCAAGGCCAAATGGGTGAAGTGGTAAGGACAAACAAACGTCAGTTCATATATACACACTAAACACAAAAGTGGGGCGGGGGTTACAAATGGGGACATAATAAACGTGGGGAATTTCATTGTCAACATGACGGATGATACAATGGGTATAGCAAGTTTGCTACTTCTAGATTTTGTCTGCGATAAATTTCGGCATTTCTAGTATTAGAGTTTAAGTAGCCAAATTGCCCCAAAATGAAGTCATTTTATTCTTCCTTTATACCAACCAACTCTGTTAACATCAGTCATGTATGTGACTATATGCCAATTTCGGTAGCCATTTTTTCTTTTTGATAGCTGGCTTACTTGACCAAGTCATTTGAAGCATTCACGGAACACGCTCTGATGTTACTGACCCAGTGTCGTGTCGTGTTTTCCCAAGAACGACCGGAAACATTGTCACACTATGAAAATTTGCTGTGGTAAGTACATCCACACAGTTTCGTCTTATGTAAGAAAAGCGCCTGATAGTTCACGGTTTGCAATTGCCTGAACAAATTAATGGTGACAACAGATTTTTAGGACAAGACAAAGGTTTAAATCAGGAAGATTTACATGTTACTCTTTACTCCGTTTGACAAACTTTATCATGGTCTCCGAGACGTAGAACAATAAATATCGGTCGAGTCTACAAGGCATACTTTCTGGTCATTAAACGTTCGATGTTTCGCTTAACTAACCATATTCCATCAGCAAATGACTCATAATCAACCAAAAGCAACCATGTTGGAATGGAGTTAATTGTGGTTTTAATAGATCAATCATAAACGCAAAACGCTTACGTGGTAATAAGTACTGTGCAAATTAAAATAGTATACACGCATTTTTAGATCATACTGCTCGGGTACAGAATCAACGCGTCTTCAAATAAACAGAGGAAGTTGGTTTTGAATAACGCGTTTGATTCAAGTCAGGAAAACTGAGCGACTAAGTGCGAAAACATTCTCCGCATACAATCCGACATACGATCAAAATTTACCTTCGGCTATCTTGAATGAAATATAGCTCATGAGTAAACCTAAGGCGCCGTCTCAAGTCCGCGCTTCCCTCGTTGTTGTTGAGTTGCAGTTGTTCCATAATGCTAGCGAATATTATCACCGAATTTCCTCAATATTTCAGCTGCTTGCAGGTTTTACACAATTCGCGACCATTTCAGTTCTGCCTGCCATTCAGTACAACCCTGCAATGTGAACTCACGGCTGCAATCAAGGTGCTATCAATGGGATCTTTACGATCATTGTTGTTTGTTTCGTCGTTGTGTCACCTTTACTTTATGGTGTTTTTCCGGGTACATCGTTTTCCATGGACAGTCAAATGGTTGACATGAGTTGGTTTTTTCCTCCTTGTATTACCACTGGAAGTGGGAAAGTAATATAGTTATTATAGTTAGTAAATATATATTCCTTCCGGACACCACCAAGCAAATGTGTCGCTTGAGCTCACATGAATCATGGATTATCTACAATTCATGAGCGGTCTGTCGGAAAACCCGGATGAGCGGAAATTTTCGATTCCCTTTCAACATTCACAACAAAAGAGTCCTCTGTATCACCATAAGATTTATATCTCATAATCCGGTAACCGCATTCAGCTTCACCAGTGTAGATGTAACTAAAGTCGTGAGACAAACACCCCTAAATATTTTGCCTCAACTCTTGAGGTATATGTTTGAATTTGCTAAATGGCGATTAATGGGATTTCAAGATTTTTCGCTGAATTACACGTATGTTCCGTATCTGTCAGACTACTCATATGTACAATCAACAGCCCGGGCGTTGGCTAACATTTCATTTAAATCACTTCTAGTTGGCGATCACCCAGGAACACAGTTTAGTCTCAGAATTCGCCTCCAACCTGTGATCACAAACCCTGCAGCACTATGAGTCCACTCACTGATGCACACATCGAATGCCAGACTACAATATTTTGCAATCGGACGGATATAAATTTACCATGGCATAGAGGAACTGGTAGAATCACCACACGCAGTGCTTGCTGAACACAAATCGTTGCCCATGAGGCATGAATTCTAGACAGTATCCAGCAAGAATATCGTTAATTTATCTGTGCTGAGTTTCAAAGCGAAGTCGTACTAAACTGGGTATTAGTTGTTTGTTGTTTTAAAATCTCTACAGCAATAAAACACTTGAATCAACCTGTGTTCATTCGCGGAATCATAACCGTGCTTAGTGATGCGCATTAGCGTGAAGATAAACTGTGGGTTTGTTCCAATATGCACAGATGGACCTTGTGGAAGTTCGGGGGCAATCAATTACATTACGATGGTTATCGTTCTACTGATATATTCCTATTTGTTACTTTTTTGTCTAGTGGGTGTGTATATGGCCTAGTTTTACGGGGACATATGCGTGACCTCAGGCTCGCATCCTTCATTTAATTGAATGAAGCATCACATTTACACGGCCTTCTAAAGCACCTGATGAATGAGGAAATATTCAATCAACCCGGTACTGCTCAGCATTGCCTTTTGTGTAAGCATGTGCAGCTTTTATCACTTAATGTGTTAATTTCTGCTGGGCTGGATTTTTTCTCAAGAATGTTATGGGTCATAATCTAAGGGCGCGTTGTTTCGTCTGATTTCCCTCCCTTCCAGAAACGGGCGGTTACCAATTATGAGTTATTCAAAAAAATAGCTGAAGTACCCGAGGGCAAAGCGGTAAGCTTTCTGTATTTTTATCGGGTTATGTGGGATGAAAAAGGCAGATTTTTGTTGGTGATTTCGCGCCCATTTTGACGTTAATGACACATAAATAACAACATTTTTCACTTTATCTATGAGTCCTTGTGGTTTTTCGATGAGTACATAATCTATTAACTCAGAAAAGTTCCAAAGTTTGGAACGATAACTGGTTGGAAGGATTAGTAGAGTCAGGGTATAACAATGTGCTAAAAATCAAGTGAAGCGATTTTCCCACATGACGCGCGCGAATTTGTCTGCTCGGGTAGTTCCAGAGGTCCTGAAGGTAGAAAACAATAGTTTTCCTTGTGTATTCCAAAAGTTCAGCTCTGTTTGTGATATCTCAAGCAACTAGCGTGATGACTAGTTTTCTCCAGTCGTATTTATCAGCTGCACATGAGTGTTTACATCCTAACCACTTTTCGAGGAAATTAAATTTAATTAGAATGCTCTCCACACGTTTACCACAAACTATTCACTACCACGGGTTTTCTACAAACTGCCGAATATTTGTGTTACTCAGATGTTACCGCATTTGTTGGATAAGATTTGTGAGAGTTATGAATACCGAGGACGAAGAAAAAGGGCAGTTTATGGCCTGCCAGCATTCAGACTCGAGCTATACTTTTTCAGATACAGCGGCTATAATAAGCGCGCGACTTTCTGTTTCATTAATGTACCACGGTTTACCCTGCCGCTCTCGTCGTGGGATGCACGACACCTAGAACTTTCCAGTCTTACAACTAACCCAAGCTCGCATCTCCGTAACTTTTAGAGGTACACGTTCGCCCTATGCTTCACTGTCAGCTTCCGTAATGGAATCGTGCATTTGTAGCAGATCGTTAGAAATAACCCGCCGCTTTCCAGTGAAAGAAATTTGCAGATGAAACTCAGTTTGTCACCACCGAGCTAATACTTTCGCATCAATGATTGATGACAATTTCCCTGTTCCAGAACAATCAAGGTGAAATAGTATGGGTGCAAATGTCAGATGTTGCTTTGAACTACACATCACAATTTTCTTTTCCCTGTTAAATAACACTATATTTCACTTGAGAATATGGCATACAACTGAATGAACACAGAATAAGTCTTCACAATGAAATGTGCTCATCATAATATCACTTTAAGTTGCACTACATAACAGAAGTGTTGTGATGAGATACAAACTTTTTTTGACGCAAAAAAGCTCGGAATATCTTTTTAGAAGTGGAAATCCCATCCCGTCTTATAACAGGCTCAGAGACACACGTAAGATGGTTGTACTCTGCTGCGTAATGAACTTTGTTGTCTTTCAGTTTGTCTATTAAAACTAGAGAATAGTTTTGTGCTTCATAAAGCAGACAAATAGTTTATTGTGTAGCTGGCGCACGATAATCGAGATTAATAGAATAGATTAACTTGGCCGATTTCCTTAGAGTGACTTGGTTGCACAACAGTGGCCATTTAATCTATGTCACCGGCTATAAGCGCACACACAGGTGGCAAGATGGTGAACAGTGTTTACTTTCTTCTCCAGAGGAGACCTACCACCCGACTTCCTGCAAAATCTTCCTTGGTCTTAGACTGCAGTAAACTCGTTGATTCTATTGCTAACCAACATCTACTGAATAAGTTCCATTCTCTGCCGCATTCTTGATTTGAGTATCCTCCCAAGTATCAAGCATAACTACCCGTCCAAGACTTCGATCTCTTCAAAGCTGCATGATGCCGACATGAAGTTTCGTCATGTATCGACTAGTGATCTACCTGGGTATCCGAATCAAATTAACCAACTCAAAGACGGGAGTAAATATTGTGCTACTGGAAATAGATATGTAGCCCACCAGCTTATACGGCACTCAAGTTTCTCTGAACAAAGTTATATTGATTAGAAACAAAACGGTTGGTTTGGTCCAGTCCGGCTGTTTGTTCAGAAGCTCATTAAAGAAGCATAAGAGCCTTGGTTTGATACGCACTATCACACGACCGAATGTAAATTCATGAGATTTTATGTTGATACGTGAAACTTGTTGTTTACCTACTTTTTCATTTAGGAAGCAAATGTGTGTAAAGAACGACAATTCGTTCTTTATACCCCAAAATTAAAATAAACAGAATTCTCCTTGCTAGTGCAGATCATTCAATTATTGTACACTGTAGGGACGGTGCAACAAAGATTAAGTACTGAGTGGATAGCTAACAGAATAATAAATAGATGTCTAGTGTGGGTCTGACACTAACGCTTGACTTTTTCAATATCAATCTTTTGGTAATCAGAAGAAATTTTACCGTGGAAAAAACAAAAAGATCAAATATTTTCTTGAAAAACACTCAAGAAATGATAACCATGTATTAAAAATGGGACGAGCTCTGCGGATAACATTTACTACCCCGCGTTTCCTCTCGCCGAACAGCACCACTGACGAGGATGGTTACAAATCTTGGTCCCAATAACCTAAGTTTCAATGGAAAGTAACTTCTTATACAATAATTTCTTTTGCGCCTAAAAGTTTTCACCGATTTAGGTAAATTTACAGAACCAATGCCATTCATTTGGAACAGAACATGTATGCTGAATTCCTATTTAATTCTTTGTCTGTTAGTTCGTAAGGCGGCTGAATAGGCACCCTGATGGAAATGTGAAAACGATCCATTGAACGCAAATAGGCGGGAAATATCTGCCAATAATTCATCATTTCCCATTTACAGAAATTAGGTTGACCCGTGTACGTTTGTTCGACACAAGATCCAAACTACTTCCTGTGGAGATTTGAAATCTATAAAACAATTCGACGTTCAATTTAATGGAACTGTCATGTCGCTACTGCTTTCAGTTCTCCTAATCACAAGCTATTAGGCATACACCTGATTCCACCCGGAAATCGTGTCACATAAGTGTGTCACTGGTGCAGGCGGTTAAGTGAACGGTGTTGTCATTTTCAAGTGCATCCAACAAACAATAGCGGCCCTAGTGCCCTGTGTTCTGTCATGTGACGCTCAATTGTTCTTGTTTGCTCATCCTTTTATTCCCAGTTTGGTCACATTATGAATGTGGACATTCGGAGAATGGTAATCCATCTGACCAATTTGACTGATGATTTGCGGGCGGCGGACACGGTATATTCTCCAGTTATGCAAAGGTAAACTGCCAGATCTTAGATATTAGTTTTTCAAGATTTGGTAACAACAGGAAACGGTTTCATCATGCAAACTGTATTTCGAAGGGCGCCAATGGGATACCAGGCTGGGATGCTTCAAATTCCCCGTGAAAATCCTATTAATATCAAAGCAACATCCTGAATCTGGAGCGTGAGGTAGCTCAGTTTTCATTGTGTAAACTTACTGAGAGGTCAGTGGTTATACTGGCGTCCTTGGATTGCTGTCCACAAGTGCACTTGCAAATGGCAATTAAAACTAATAGGTTCTCTCAGCTAAAGACATTTCGTATTTCGGAAACAGGCGTACATTCCGAACTGCTCCTTAAAGCCTGCCCAAACAAAGTTGTAACTGGAGCGGCCTCTGCAATCAAGGGAGAAAAATCAGAGTGTATTTCGGTCAGCCCTTTGTTAACATTTTCTAAAGCTTATTTTAAAGCTGGTGGAACTAGGCACCTACAGACACTAAGCCCAATAAATATCATTGAACCCAAATGAAAACGCAAACAAACATATCGGCACATAATTTGTGTTCGCCAAAATATGTTTGCCGTTATCCGCGTCATGTGATTTAAGAGACATATTGTGTTTTGCACCATTTTTTACTTGACATAATAGATTCCCTATGCTTGAGTCGTATGATTTGCCCCGTAAACAACACATGAAATATGACTGATAGTTTGCTTACTGGGTAGTCGCCATTCATCACTTATAAACAATAAATTAATTATATCTTGGTCCAAATTGAATGGGTTTATGCCGAACTCATTACGCGAGACAAACGGAGCACAATTTGTGTAAAATGCAATGGCCGCATGCAAACATTTGGCAGTTGGTCGATAGCAAGAATTTAAATCTACGTTGTAATCAAGATGAGCGTGATTCACATTGAACATGATACGGAAGTGAATGTTACTATGTGGTTGTACCGCATTTATGCTGAATTTTCTCCATGCGGTTTCTCTTTCAGGACGCGATAACTACAAACGCTCCTAAGTGTGTATTCTCAGTTAATGAAATTTACTTTTAGAAGCTGCTTATTGTTGAGTGCCATGGCCGAAAGTGTAGTAGAATGTGTAAAACAGAAGATGCGTAACTCTAAATACATGCTGGTATTCGACAGAACAAGCTTCTATGTTTAACTCAGGCCAGTAAGTTGAACGCGACTGATACAGCAGTGTAATGCTCCTTGTTACTTTTCGGGCAAATAAACATATATATGAAAGCTGTCGCATGACCTGACTGAGTGCGCCGACTACTCAAGTGGTATGAGCTATAGGAATAGAAATAAATATTTCTGATAACAAATGCAACTTACTAAGTTATAACAATGATAAAGCATTCATCTCACTGCTAATCTCCCGACAGTTTGCTTTTTCAAATTTTTTCATGGTTTTACACTGAACCACTTTTTTATCGTCCCTAAGCTAATATCTTCCGTACATACAACATTTATGCCCAAAACTCCTACCTAGTATACACAGACGAGGTGGTGCATTGGTCAGCCTTTATATACCTGCTGTTATTTGCCATTTGAACTATGTAAACAGTATTGTATTTGTGTTTACTTACAGACAGGTGGGAGTTTTTCTTCAGGACCTACTGCACCGTACATATACAAAACTGGTAAGTGATTACATCTGGTTCGCGGCTGAATCACCTGTCATGCACAACATACTTATCTGTGAGGCAAACTAAATTCTTTGAAAGATCTACATCACTTACCTGAAAGAAAATATGAAGGTTTTACTCCTGTAGACAATACACTGATGGAAAATTCTGGAATTTTTGTGAGAGTGTGAATCACTGAAGTTAACTTTTTACGGAGAATCTCAAACATTCAGCTCCTCAGATGAACGTGTATAGATAATACATTGAGGTACTAAGCAGATTTGGCTATACTGTAGTGTGACTCAAACGGGATACCACCATCAGCCTGATCTAGTTTTAGATAAGTTTGATTTCGTTCCAAAAATTTCTTACATTCTGACATCCAACCAGCATTCAAAAAAACCGTAAATACAAGCATACATCGTTCCTTCGAGAAGGAGTGAAACTTAGTTGATATCAAAATAATATGCTGCACAGCTGGAAATCACAGGCCCATTTATCGCCGTTAAGTTTCGAACGAATAATTTGCCTAGTTTATTTAATTTTCCTGAATAACATGCGACGTATAGTCTGTGTGTGTAGATGTTCCTAACAAAAAAGCATTTACCTCAATTCACACCATGGTAAACATTCATTCGTGGGCCCGCTTCTGAATGCGCATACGCTATTCACCGTTGGACGTCTGGTTAAAACGCTCTGTTCAGACCGAATCGGCAATCCAAATCATCTGTAATTTGGTCATTTACGGAATAACTATTTGTCCCCTGACTGGCCACATGACCTTGCTAACACCCTTGATTAAATAAATTTACAAAATTCCGCCGTACCCCTCGATTATATTGCGAATCAAAATACACTTGGATTGTGCCACCCCAAACCTTGGTTTATGAGCCATAGGGCCTAAAAATGTATAAGTGGGAGCGAAAAATACGTTTTGCTGACTTAAATGACCAGTTGAAAATGAAACATTTTGTAAGATCTCGATACTTAGAATATATGACATTCAAGCCAACATACTTATATCACGTGGTTAAATGATGGCGTATATGCACGACAACGGCTTCAAACTTATAGGTTACATTTAATCAAAAAATAAACGAATGTATCTTCTGCACGTGAGACTCCAGCTAGTTGCATTTTGTCTGGCCTTGAGGTGAAACAGAACGCTGTTGTTAAGGGAACCTTTTAGAACTTCTATTGATGAAAATCGTTGAGATACTGTACACCCAATTTCGGTTCTCCCAGAGATCGTAATCTAGTATTACAAAGCGCCAGTGACTGGTCTAAATAAAATGTACAAACAGATTCTGCTTTGAATTTCAGATTAGAACATAGATGCTTGCGCTAGCATCGATGGATGTCTTTACCGCATTCTTTGCTAAATCGCTTAACTCTAAGTTAACCTAGCAAATTTGTAAACACTTGCCTTTCTACTGACATTCACGTGGATTGAAGGAATACAGTCATGCTGAGAAATTCGTTCCATAGTGTTTCCACGGATTTCCAACTCTGACAAACCTTCGTTGTGATGTGACGCCATCAGCGATCTCTTCCATGTAAACGTTCAAAAACAATTCATGAAACTTCACTGTTAATGAATATCGACAATGCATTAATCAAATCCTGTCACATATTCTTTCTTGGGAATCAACGTGGTCGGCTAATTCGATGCATTTCTCGTGCTACTATGGACGTGCTTTTCCCTATGGGAGCAACGTTTTTATGTTGTAAGCTGGAATGACAGTACGAAATATGCTTTTTTTCCGGAATTTTCTAAAAGATTTCCTACAATTTCCTTTAACAAAGGAATTTATTTCCAAAGGTTCTTGCATTTTTATTCCGCATAATGAAACTGTATAAAATAAATTTTTCTACCGTGTTAACTAGCATGTGATAAAATCTGCCTTACTTAATCCCTGCTTGATAACTCTGTCAACAGATGATAAATATTAACCTCTTAGGTACTAGATAAGCCTTTGGATATCTTGGTGGACCCCAAGCCATAGGATAATGAAACGTAAATGGCCGACCATAAAAGTTGAGAATAACCAAAGAATTTTGGCGAGGCGCTGACATCAACTTTAGCTACCGATTTATCATTATCTTGGAAGAAAATGAAGATATACCCCCGAAAAATAGCACACTAATTTGATTTAACATATTTGTCATTTTTAAATTCTGGATTATAGAAACAATGCAGAGTAGTTAGCCTTTTCCTTTACCTAGCTTTAGTCTTTCCTTTAACTACCGATAAATAGTTCTGTGAGAAATAGCCTCAGTGAGAACGGCTGGTCTTGTTTTTAAGATTCATCACAAACCCAAAATGGGAATGTTGCAGTAGTAAAGCAACTTACCCAAAACCTGTGGCAGATTCCACTGTCATTAACCACCGAGTAACAGTCTAACAACAGCACGAGTAGAGCGCATGAAAGTTCAAATGACAAGTAATGTATACACTACAAGCAATTCGCAATTTGTTCTCTTATGTGACGCATACAGAGGAGCTAAATAACCACTAACCTTTTTACAAACGCCACCAATTTGGTGATGCCTACCGACGATATACTAGTATCCAATTAACCACAAATATGTTAGACTCAATAACTGAGTACTTTCATGATTTAGATGACATAGGATGAAACCTTTGAAGTGACAGGTTTTACCAGGTCCATTGTTCTCACCGGCTGTCTGTATGGAAAATGAAATCAATATAACCATGTGATTGGCATTTTTCTGGTCGGCCGTCGAATACCATTTGATGGGACTCAAAATAATTTTGGTAGAAGCAAGGGAGTTTTAAGTGCCGCAATATCATATTAAACAAAAGGATCATAAAGCTTGAAAATACAGAAAACTAAATTCAGTTGGACCGTTTGTTTATTTACCCGCAATATGAGCCATAAAGGTTTCCCAGTCGCTGGATTCTGGGACAAGTTGTTGCCAGAGTTTCTGCTAGATGCATGTTATCAAGTTGCAGTTACCTAGAATATTTAGCCTAAACTATTTCCTACACAGAGAAATATCGACTTCTACAAGTTATAAATTACACAATCCTAAAAACAAAAGTTCAAAATGAAAAGCAAAATTATTACTGTACTTTTAAGCCGCATGTCCCTGTATAATTTGGATACCTGAAATTTCCGGTGAAAAAATGGTATTTACAAGCCATAATCTACCTTTGCCATTGCAATCGGAGTAATCAATGCTATCTAAACTAAGTGAAAACGATCCGTACACTTACACACTTAATTGCGTTTGGATCAGATTCTGACAACCATTTTGCCAAAAAACATTTAAGTTATGGCTTTCAGCGGTGTTGCACTTCTTGAGGCGCACTAAGTTTTTCAAACTTTTTTGGACCAATATGCCCAAAAGTGCCTAAAAGCCCATATTATCTTGCTGGCTTTTTCAGCTCCACCGAGAATTGTTTGAAGATGGCAGGCTAGGTAGTTTGGTCGGAAACATACTAAACACAGCTCAAAATAAAATGCAGGACGGGGTGGAACCCGAACACAAGTTGGACCAAGACATGTTGGAATTGTTTTCGCTGTTCCACGCAATCCAAAAGTTTGAACTATTTGAGAGTTCACGGATAGATAAGTAAGTTTACTAACTATTACTTCGTAAAATTATTCAAATGGTTTTTCGGGAAATCTTCGATTATCCAATCAATGACAAGTGTTCATAGTGAATCGTGGATGTCTGATGGCCTGGGTGGATTTGGCTGCCAATGACGGTTGAGCCACCAACATCAATGCGAATCCGATAAACCATAATTTATTTGTGTACACCAGCAAAGGATGTGTGTGAGCCTGTTACGTAATAAATTATTGCTGGCCGCAATATATGTGAGTGTCATTTTATAGAAAATCACCTCAACCAATTTGATCTGCTTGTCAAAGTTATATATAGATCACTTTCATAACTTTGGCTTACGGAGAAGCAGGAGCGTCGGTAATGGCTTGTTTACTATTTCTACCTGACAAAGCTGATTAGATTAAAGTGGATGTGCGTTATTTCAAATCAGCGTGTCCTGGCTTCCTGCTCGACCGAAATTTTTATATCAGACCGCCAGACTTCACGCCAACGATGCTCCACAGATGCTTCGAACGAAATTGTTTCTCCCAATTTTCAGTAATTCAAGTGCCTAAACAAGCGGAACAAGCGTGCTTATCCCCACAGATACTGAATATTAAGCCATTTAAAATACCCAAGAATGCATCGACACTTGTGCTTCTATTTTTATACGATATATCTCAGACGTTTGCTTTGTGAAAATGTAATTTGCTCTTTCGTTTTTGCAATAATAAAATCAGTGAAGAACCGGAACCCGAAAGCTTTGACTGGTACTCCTGGTTTCAGCCGGTTTTTTCCATATGGGTTCAACGCTGTGGCCTGCAACTTCAGGAAGTGGTTGAGAAAGACCTTCGACAAGATCAGGTATACAAATATACAGAAAATTCGGACACATTTGTCATGTGTATCATGTTGAATTTCCACTTATTTTGTTTGAAATTTTTCCAATGCTAGCAGGCAAGTTGTTTGTGAAAATTAGTGCTGATTAGAAATCTCACCAAAGCGTACGACATTTGCTGTGCTCCTTAAAAAATTGAAGTTGGAGGTGAATGGCGTACCCTGTAGTTGGCACATTAACTACTGTCAGTTGAAAAATACAAACCGCAGTTGCCTTTTGATTTAGGTGAAAGAGCATCACAATTACAAACCGAATGGAATGATTTAGTAAATAGCTATTTTAGGTAATAACACAAGCAGATATGTTCTAAAGGTTTCGTCGCCAAGCCTGATGAAAACAGCGGCTTTGATTTTGCTTTGCTTATTTGCTTGCAGAACTCTGAGTAGGCAGACCCGATTGACTTAGGCTTCACACACAATACTGTTCCAACTCGATTGATTTTAGACACTTTCTAAGTGACCAATTGGTTCTGTCTTGTTGGGAAAATTCAGGTGAATCACTGTCATCTTACGGTTATGAAACCCTTTTGATGTGATATAAAATGCCCTTACCATGGGCCGAAAATTTCGGTAGGATCGGGGTTTCCTTACAATCGGTTGCATATCGTCGAAAGGGGGGCTGTCCCAACTTAATGGACAATCACTCCCTAATTCAGCCCAGCACCTGATTTACACTGCCTAATATGCATAGAAGATGGATCCACTGGTTATTTGGTTAGGTAATTAAATGGGCAATAATCTGGCCGCCTGTATGCCGAACTAATCTTCTGTATCATATTCCTACTGAAATTAATGTTATAATAATAATATATATATATATGGTCAGCTATTGGAACTTAAGGCAGGTTCGCTAAACCCATTTTTTTAAAAGATGCTCTATCGAAATTATTCATAAGCCTTAAATAATTACTAACCCTGATACAAAAAATTTTCAAAATTTTTGGATGTTGCAATTTCTAAACCCACTGAACCTTCCACAGAAAATGTCTTCAGAAATGAAGTATTCCACAAAACGCGTATCTCATGCTTTGCGGAAGGAGTGCTTCTCACCTGTGGTAGTCTTCTAAGAAAGATATATTGCACCAAACTCATTACATGAAGTTGGGAAACATAAAGAGCCCTTGGCATGTGGGAGCCCTCATGCTATTTAATCCTCAGTCCAGACGCAAAATATAGAAATGTGGCATTCCAAATTAAGACACCAGTACTGACTACTAGTACTAGACTATTGAATAAGCTTAAAAAAACAATTTTTTAGGGGAACTCATTTTGTTGAAATTCGCAAACCTACCCGTTGCCCAGGGCCCAAAGAGCGGTAAACGCATTCACGGTTGCTTGGCCTACCTTTTTGTATGAAGTTGCATTTTACTCTTATATTAGTGTTTGAGGGCATAGGTAAATGCGAGTTTGTAAACATTTTAAACGCAAGAATGTTGTTCTTTTTAAAGTAATTTTACTTCCGTCAAAAAAATGCGCCATATTATGGCTTAATTCATCCTGAATGAGACAATTCAAAATGCAACCTAGCAAATTTTCCAATTACCCGCTAGTTCTAGCTTAGATGTTTTGAGACAAAAAACCGTATAGATGCAATACGTATTGATCATTTTTTAAAGTGTTGGATCAGTGTTTCGTGACTTCTCCTTTGATTTGCATGGCTGTCCCCACAAAGTAACTCGTCTTAGGTAAATACTAGTCTACTTTGTATCAAACAGCACTCGAGTTAAAATTTAGGAAGCAAAACCTTTTCACTGCTTACAGCTGGGGGTATACAAATCGTGACTTCAGATTAAACTTCAAAGTGCGTTTTTCATTATTGCTAAAACGAAAATAAAAGCTTTTTTGTGGTAATGAAAAAATAGTTCCCGGAAAAGTTGTTTAAACTATTTAAGTGATGTTTTATGCTTCGTAGCTTTGTTATTATTTAAGCACCCCGATTGCGCAGCGGTTTTTCGATTATTTTAAACTAAGAATGTAAACAAATAAAATTTCTTCGGGTTCGATGAAAGTCACGTACTTGAAATATCCAGCTAAATTAAAGGGAAGAAACAAAGAGCAGAAGGACAGCCTTTATACACACTTGCTGCTTCCTTCAAAACCGGCGAACTTCGAGACTCACGAAAATTTGATCCCAAAGTGATTAAAGAAGAGCAGCAGTAAAACTCGATTCTCCCTGGAATATGAGCCCATTCATTTAATTCCCTCAAATTCCATACCGTCTAAGATTTTCAACATTACACACCACTTTGCTATGCATTTTTGAGAAACATATCAACTTGAGTATGACATAATGACTGTTGACATGTTTACAGCACGCTATTTACTATTGCAAAGAACAGAACTAAACCGTCATCCGTTTCTTACATAAACAGACTTGACGGACTATTCGGTGTAGAATAAAATGGCATCCTTAATCTAAGCTGACTGTGCAGAGTTCCCAGTTCCTCTTCGAAAGTCAAAAGCCTCAGTATCAGCTCGTTTCTGCCCACTAACTAATAAGCCAGCACAGTGCAGTAGTTACTGATAGCGCTCACCATGACATGACTCACTTCTGACCACTGTTCGGATAGCTGCCGTTTGTAATACTGAGGTTTTCACTCGACTACGTAGGAAGTAAGAGTAAAAATTATCCCTTTTAAAAACTCATTTTGTCTGGATTTCTATCCTTACTACCATTGTTGCAGACGCTTTCTGTGTCATCAAAATCAACATAGAAAAAATCACCGTGAATATACTGTCCACAGACCCGAAGGGTGGTGATCAGGTTCTGGTCAAAATGCCGGTTAGGGTTGGCTGTTGTCGGGCTTCCGACTACCAAGACATGTGAACTAAGCGAGGTTGAATAAACCCGCATTTGTATTCCTTGTCAAGCATTGCCAGAGTTCGCGAAAATCTCCATTCGTGCGAACGCCCACGGCATTTTTAAAAACCGGAAATTACGAAAATGATACAGTTAGGTTACATGTTAACATATCTGTCTGGTATGTCCTCAAGGGTTAACAGTGTTGTAGCTAATAGTCAGAAATTAAAATTTGGTGAAACTGACTAAAACCTATTAGGGTTTGGCCAAGAATTTTTGCAGACCTCTTTAGTGATATGAGCGACCCTGAACCAGGAGGATAAGCTTTGTTCAATTCAAACACATCACCATTCATCATTTCCGTTACGAACGCGTTAGTATTAGAGGAAAGTTCAAAGGTGTTGGGGAATCTATCCGATGAGGGGTTACTTAGTTGCCTTTGTCAAGAACTGGCTGATCAGCATGGGTTTTACGAAAGGTCTGCTGGAAACTCCCATATGAATCATGTGAAACTTCGTTAGCGGCAAACTGTGAACAGAACTCCTGTTTAGCCGGCAATCGTCCCATACTGACACCCTAACCAGCTGCACTCAAGCCTCCCCATAATTCATTGCTTCCTATTTCTCTTTTTAGTACACTTTAGAGGCTCCACCAAATTAGTCAAGCTTTTGTATCCCCACAATGGTTCCCTCTATTTCTTTATTGACATGTCCGCGCTCAATCCTGGCACTCATTTAGCATCAGTTGTCTTCTTGCGTGCCTCTGATCGACTATAATGTTCTGCTTTGTTTTGTAAACCTTTTTTCTCGTATAAAATTAATTTTCAAAAAATTGCCTAGCGGTTGTATTTCGTGCTCTCTGGTTCATATTTTTCAATTGCGCACTGCCTAGATTGGATGATGGTGTGAATACCTCTTTCCTGAAAAAGAGTAATCAGGGGTGATTCATCAGGATCAGTCGTTATTCGCAAATAATTAGTATGGTATTGGTTCAAAGACCAGCAGTTGTTTCCTGAGCCAAGCTTGTCTTATAGTGAATGCATTACAAAAAGGAATTATATGAGTAATAATGAGTGATATATGGAGTGATAGTGAGTGACATGGGTTAGGAAACACAAGAGAATTCTCGCGAAATACATGCATTTGCAAATCA
>NW_008751700.1:986010-1003450 GCF_000715545.1 Opisthorchis viverrini | reverse complement strand
TAGGCGCAGTCCCCGAGTTTCCGTCAACCTTATGATCTACTTGAACCCAAATTGCACTGTTTTCGAGAACTACACTCATCTGCGAATCAATTTGGTTTTATGAAAATATACCGCGATATCTCGAATATCGTGCCAACTGAATCATGAAGCGGCCTGTGTGCAGCACATTCAGCTGGAGGACATCATAAACGAGAGATTCAATTGAGTCTCCCATGAAAACCAAATTGATTTGCAGATGGGTGTATTTCTCGAAAACAGTGCAATTTGGGTTCAAGTGGATCATAAGTTTGACGGAAACTCGGGGACTGTGCCTACCTGATGAGCCCGAAACGGAAAGGTGAAATCGGTCGTGGGCTGTCGAAGAGTTTTCAGCAACCTTGTGAGTAGTTTTCTCTATGAACAAGAGTATTCTGTTTAGTAGCAGATGGTCGTAAACCTGTCTCATATTAAAGATCCAATACTGCAAAGCGCTTTCGTCAGCAGCTGGTATGTCAAAGCGCTGTGGCTATTCTTCATGTAAATTTTAAGCACTGACAGTGCATCAGCCCGTTTTAGACTTTTACTATCGAAGGGTATCCCTTGAAGTGGATGCTAAACAGTCTGGGAGTTGAGCATAAAGCGCCAGTTGCAAAGTACACCAGCCCTGTAGTAGTGAATGACCGAAGATCAATATGCTACACTCACTAACTTTTCATCCATTCTTCATTCAGCTTGCTATTCCACCTCGTAAAAAGAAATCGGTCGTCTCAAGAACTCGTGAAGAACAAAGCTCCTCACCCCCCGGCACGTTAGAGGAATTACCCATGATTTCACCCTCAGCTCAGAAACTAATGGACGACATGCGAGCGATGTTATTCACGTGGATCGAATGCTGTTGGCCCGGTGTAGAGACTTACGGTGTGATAGCCAAGATGGTGCTCGAAGTAAGTCTACCTGCAGTAAATACATGAGCAAACTTTAGCACACATCTCAACTTTGGTTGTATGTCGACAAAACGTACTTGTTTCAATATTTCGGTGAAAGTCTGTAAAAAAATAAAAACCCGCCAGTATCTTTCACCTATGTTCTGTGGAGAAAATTTTATGAAGATTGTTCGCTCATACTTGCAGTTTAATTAAAAATAAACCTCCTAAAACGGAATGCTCATGTCCCAGAAAATCGTTGGTACTCTCTTGTCTCAACTTGGATGCAGGTGAATTCGCGTGGGTTTTCAACCTATGGTTTGCGTGCACAGGTAAATCTATATCAGCTTGTCTGTAGTGGTCCAAAAATATATCCGGCCAGGTATGTGAAAGATTTGACTTAATGGGTGCCTCAGCCAACCAAATCCCTAAATTTATTTGTTTTACTGATTACATGACAATATTGGCAAAGTTTTCATTTTCACTATCCCGCGAACTGACTGGATCCTCAAGTTGGTTTGGTCAGTTATAGGCTTTATCTTGTCAAACCCAAACATATACAGTATCGTTTACCCCGTAAACGTTCATAAAGCCCGTTGAGTCCAGACAACTCATGTAAATTTTTCAGAACCACAATTATGCCTTTTATTTGGGATTTGACCAACTAACTGAAAATATTTTTGCTTACCAGTGGTGCTCAAATTATTCAGATCCATCGGATAATAAATCAGCCACAGTTACTCTTTATTCCTATCAACCAACATTGATCTGTTTCGCTTATTCATTTTCAGTACCTTTTACTCCCTACGCGCTTTAGTCAAAAGATTTTTTGAAAGCCATTCGACCATTGTCTTCCATCTCATGATTCAGAAATCTAGTTTTGACTCCGTACTTTTGTGATTTACTTCAAACAATGCCGGCAAGTATGCGCCTGGGTGGTCCACATGAACTTTCAATAAACTTAGAAAAAAGTGACCATTACACCATTAGGAACTCAGTAAGCTAGATGGGAATCGCATCTTTTTCAAAACACCAATTAAATTTGTGAGTGCAAATTTCGAGCAATCGCTCCAACATTTTAGTGAACTGTGTTGTATGAAAACCAAAATTAGATACTGCAATCTACTCCTGGTTATTCCGAGATTCAGGGGATTTGGAAGAAATTTTTATCACATCTTATGACCTTCTACCTTGCTACTTAGGAAATCGCTAAGGGCGGATACTTCACTAGTCCTACCTGCAAGCGTCAAAACCGATGAGTCGAGCAACGAGCACCAAAGAATGGATCCGAATTCAAAACGAAAGTGATCCCGACGGAAGCGTGCCGTACTATATGACAAAACATCAATAAATCAATTAATGTACAATAAACCTTTACAGTTATCGACCGACAGTTAGACCAACGACATACACGAAGACGAGTATTAAGCGTGAGTAACCTGTTCGAAAAGTGTAAAAAATGTGAATTTAAACAAACGATAATACGGTTCTTTTGAGGAACCAAGAACATGTTCATAGTGCAACGCAACGTTTTGATGGATGAGATAGAAATGGGGTGATGCGATAATAATGAAATATCAATGAATAGCAGGCAGGATTGGGCGGAACATTTGAATTTTCGCAATTGAGCTCAGGCAGATTGGGTGGGAGAAATTTTTAAGCTTTTTGTGCGATACACCACCCGAGTTTTGCATAAAGTGACATTTAATTCGTCTGAGGTGGCTCTACTTTGAATAGGTTCTTCTCTCGACTCCCTTCTCATTCTCCGTTGATCACTTGGTAACCGGCATTGGGTTCATTAGTGTCAATGATAACCGAAAATACGACTGTTGTGTTGCAAGTAAACACACCTGTGCGCAATTTGAATTTTTCAGACTGGACAGATGTTTGACCAAATGCTATTAATTATTTGACCAGAAAAAGCAACAAGCGTTGTGTAATAATGTAGTTTTGACTCACTGGGAATGTGCAAGAATCACGGCCACTTTTAAAGTGTGCATCTTTTTGAAGCCTCATCACAATGATTATGCTGTGAAATTATTTTTAGGCTCAGATGACTCGGTTGCCTCCGCTGTAGATAGGCTAACTGGAGACAGAACAAACCCCACAAATGCCATAGTTCCCGCTACTTGCTTTACTCACGGACTTCTGTCAGATAGATCTACTGTCCACTTGTTATTCAAAAAGCAAAGATTGTCTTAGACTGATCGTTGACCGAATTGTAAACGTAATAGACAAGAAAGTCACCTTCTAAGTCAATTTTAAACTCCTCCATTCAAATACCAGATCACCTCAACGATTGATTTTTCATTCCAACCAATCTTTTTACAACAGAATTAGTTTGATCATCAAAAATCATTTGCCAAAAAGCATTTGTTGGCCCTACCCGACTGGGGTGTCCTGTCAGGCGGGTCAATGGATCGTCAGGACAGTTTCTGGGTCGTCCTTTTGATGATGTGTTGGACATACAAATCACATCGCTCAAGTCTGGACACGTTCGCCCCTTCAGACGTGACAATTTAGATGCTTCCAACATGCTCTGGTTAAGTAGTGGTAACCGCTCGCTTCGCACATCAGGTTTCCAGAGTTCAAACCCCAGCATGACCATTGGATGTGCACTCCTGATGAGCTCTAATAAGAGCAAAGCTCGAGTCGAGTGCTTCGATCCTTCGATGTGGTGTCACTAACATAAAGACGCCAGGACAGGAGAACAACTGTTTCAACGAAAGTGACGTGAATATGGACATCCTCTGGTACTTAGGAACTCAAATAAAATGTTATCTCACCAGATCTTACACCCACGCGGAAATATTCAATGGAATATTGTCCGCCAATTATACCTAGACTAAGTTGTTCAAATGCCATCTCTAGCAATACCAAAGTTTTACATGATTAGCACTCCAGAACTTGACCCTGTGATGGCTAGTTGGAAATGATTTTGTTTCCTTCCTTCAGGTTTTCATGACAAACGAGACATCCCCAGGTTTCTGCACTAAAGATGATGATAGTCACCGGATGGTTTTTTA
The DNA here is from genome assembly GCF_000715545.1 of Opisthorchis viverrini. Lineage (NCBI taxonomy): Eukaryota > Metazoa > Platyhelminthes > Trematoda > Opisthorchiida > Opisthorchiidae > Opisthorchis > Opisthorchis viverrini. Next base: position 999,522 of record NW_008751700.1, on the reverse strand, counting down.
ATGGCGGCAACATTTGAGTTGCTCTTCATGTTGCCTCAAGCTCACATGACATTGTTTCTGCCATTTTATTTGAATTTTTTATACACTTATCTTCCCTAAATAATTTCTAGAAATTGTTCGATTCTGCAATATCCTACGCCCGAAATTTGCACGAAAAGCTTCGTCTAAAGGGTTACTGTGATGAGGAAGGTCAGTTCGATATTTCACCTCAGGTTAGTTTTTCCTGGATGTGGTTTCTTGTGCAATAGTGTGACCATATTTTATCATGCATCGTGAGCTGTCATTTCAATAGCAATGGTTCCTTACTTTTAATGAACCAACGGTTCTTTTTAACGCGTGACCTGCTTATCTGAATGTTACTGTTGTACCGACGTTATGTGGACTGTGATATTAAGGAACCAAATCCTGATTATTTTGTTTAATGGTGGGAAAAATTAAGTTTTTCCAATGCCACCAGGTATGATCCCAAGTGAATACGCAGAGGTAAATAGACGACGATTTATTGAACAAAAATCATCGACGCGTGTGTTGTTTGACGAGACCAAATTTCGTTGATTGCTTTCTTTCTTCGCAGCTAATCACAAGCCTATTCCAGTGACCCGTTTTCCAAGTTTCAAAATTAAACGCTTATTTAGGTTTACTGCATTATTTGTATACTGGCATCTATAAGACTAAACTAATAGGTTCTTTTTTGGTGTCACTAACTGCATGAGTAGTGGAGAAAGCACTTTACTTCCACTTTAGCTCTGCATGGCGTTAAGCGCCCTAGATCGTGTGATTATCTGGACTCAGACAATACCGGAAAGCTGCGGTTGGTCTCGTCGTAAATCTTGTGCATCTGGGCAACCGGAGGAAAAATCTCGTCTACTTGATGAAGCCAGGCAAAGTAGTCCCACTGTGCCGCGTTTGGAACGGATCCCTAGAGAAGATTTACAGGCACTCTATGAAATACAACGTTCGGGAGTCATCGAAATCCGACACGTTCTGGATCGCATTTTCTACAGAGTAACAGCAAAGGTATGTCTGTCGCATAGCTGGTTTTATTTACAGAATGACTTTTTTGGCACTTAGACCTCTCAGCTTTCAGTTGCTACATCCCATCTACGTGATAGCAACGCCTCAGCCATGCATCTTGTGTCAGATAGCCAGAGATGGATTACTTCTTACCAGTTTGGAAATAGGCTGCATAAATCTTCCCAAAAATGACTGCAGTGGAATGGATGCTCCTAGGTAACACGATAATAAAATGTGCATCTCTATATAGTATTTTTTGGTGTCAACCGTGGTAACGGCGATAGCCGGAGGCATTGCCGTAGAAGATATACTTGATCACACAGGTCGTTCGAAAGTTTGATGCAGTCCTCTAGAAGGCACTCTCACAAAAACCATGCCATAAGAAGAAAGCCAGACAAATGACAGAGAACAGGATGATCCACTTGCACGACATGTTTTCTTGTATTGATTGTCATTTTCATATGAGCTATGGGTCGTCTCTTTATACTGAAATTCAGCCTACCTGATCCCTGTGACTATTGCTAAAAGATCATTGCGAGAATACATGCTTTAGGAAAGGTCCACTTGGAAGTAAATCGGGACATTTTTTTACCGGTCAAAACGATGTAGTTTTGTAGATTGTCGCACGCTACTGTTGTAAACCCAAGGCAAATAACTTGTGAGAGTCCGATTCTGCAGACTGCTTTATACCCTGTACTGCATCAAAAAGTCTCCCCAAAAAATAACATGAACAATTACTAACCAACCGCTACGCACCACTACGCTCCACAATAACGCACTGATGATGTCCATCTCGACTGTGATGAAACGTTTGCAGTCAAATTGCCCAGCTTGGCAAACAAGCCAACGACCATCTGCGCTACCTGAGCTACCGACATTTTCCCCTATAGAAAACCTCACTCTTCTGGATAGACTCGTGAGCAACAGGATGTTTTATTCAAACCTGACAGAAACAGCTCCTCTCCCTAGCTTTTTTATGTGTTTTGTATGCTATGAGCGTAAGAATAATGGGCTTTTTTTTCGACATTTCAGTAGGTAGAATTTCTGTAGTGTATTGCACGGATCATCTGTCAGTTCATAGATATGATAATCTTCTAGATCTATAGAATTCATAATGATTAATCCGCATGGCATCCGACTGATGAGTTTGCGTTGATGTTTGGAAAAAAGCCACTCTAAACAACATTTGTTGAAAGTTCTTGTCCGCGTAAGCACAACTTCTGTAGTGTATTGCACGGATCATCTGTCAGTTCATAGATATGATAATCATCTAGATCTATAGAATTCATAATGATTAATCCGCATGGCGTCCGACTGATGAGTTTGCGTTGATGTTTGGAAAAAAGCCACTCTAAACAACACTTGTTGAAAGTTCTTGTCCGCGTAAGCACAACTGCAAAGGAGTTAGCTAATAAACATCCACCAAATGCAAACAAATGCTTGGAACACCGGCATTCGAACAGAAATATTGACTGGTCTTCAAACCAAAACAAACCGCATAGTTAACTTTTGCAGTAGGGAAACAAAGCTCATGTAATGTCAACATTGCTTTTGTATCACACTGACCGCAGACTAAAAACAACGAGTTCACAAAAAATTAAAAGGGAAATAAACAGCCTGGAACATTATTTTACCCTTGCATCAGCAGATGGTCCCTATTGAGTGCAAACAAACTTAATTAATATTTGTTGATCATTATAGCCTTTTTATCCACTAGCACTTTAGCCACGAAAGCCGCAAAGGAAACTCTAAAGGACATTTTTGAGTCCGACCGCTTGTGTTAAATTTGATATCTTCTCAGTCGACGAGGGTGATTTTTCAAACATCAGTTCATATTCATCAGTTGACCGAATAAATGAGGTAGCGAGATGCACATTTCACCTAAGTAGAACCAACTGAAGTCCTTTATTGTTGTCCTACAATTTAAGCTAACTTACTATCTTTTACTTGAAGGCATTCTTCTACCTGAAATGTGAATTGCTGCGACTTTATTCCACTGTGGACGTCAAATATGTTACGAACTAACAGCTAGACTCTAGCTACTTTAGTTACAAACTGATTCTCCCCATGGGATTTAGAAATAGAACTTGTGTAGGTACCGTCCAGTTCACGTCGGCTTTCGGTACACTGCACATCTGGTGATGATAATTATTTTTTATCAGTAGTTGAATAAGCATGGTTCGCTTGTACGGCCCATGTTCCCCAACTGCAATTGCAGTAGCTGTGTCCGCATATAAAACAGTCTTTATTAGGTTGCATACTTCCAGGTTAGTTGGCCCTTCTGAATTGAATGCTTATGAATAAAGGTCGTTATTTTCGCGGAAGCGCCCACCACAGTACGCATTTTTTATCGGTAACCTGGTGCGACATGGGTACGACCATATGCACATCCAGAATTTATAGTGAAACCAACAACAACGTAGGTTTAAGGCGATCATTTCCCACCCGAATTGACAAGTAGGCATGCGTGGCTAACTAATCACACCGGGTTTCCAAAGCAAACACCATGAGATAGAGAAAACCTCAAAGAATATGATTTTTTGTGACCTGGAGAACCTGACAATCTCCCATGGCATCGACTTTCCGAGGGAATCGCACCCTGTCCAAGATAAGTCAAAGTATAAAATCGGCATAAGGTGTTTTCCGAGTATTTTCCAATCAGCCCACAACTGAGTTGTTCTGATTGGTTTTGCTGATCCGGGATTGTAGTTATCATTCAATGAGTCGTGAAGACAATGGCTTTCTCATTGGCTGATTTTTCGATGGGTAAAGAGAGCGAACCATTTTTGTAGTTATCTAAGCTAAGTCAGCTGGCAATCAAGCCGAATGTTAGATGGCCTGGAGGCATATTATTTTTGAGTCAAACTAGCATTGCCAAAGTGTGATTGGTTTTGAAAATTTACAAGCAGTGCAGATATATAAGGCAACAATGAAAGGCTAACAATTGAATAGTGTATGGATGAAATCTACATATATATGCACCCATAAGCAGTTTTTTCAGGGTGACATTAAAGGGTAAACATTAAGGCTTCTTTCAATACCTCACTAACAATGCTCTTAGAGTAAATGAGGATAAACACCCGCTGAGCGGATTGGAGCGGGAATGTGTATCTTGAGCAGCATGTTGCCCCATGAAAGCCGACCGACATAGAAGTGACATCTTTTTAAGCATAAGGTGATATTCTCAATCCGCTCAATGCACTACTTCACCTTTTTCAATGAAAAAACGAAGCCCGTACAAGTTTCATACAACCTGGTAAACATAGGTAAACTGAGAAGATCGGCCTGAATGTTTGGCCTCGTGCACCACTGTTCTATAGCAAATATCTGCAGCGCCATCTGACTTCAATGCCTCCTCAAACCTTACTTTGCATTTATTAGCGAAAATTAAAATTTTGGTTCTAGTAACACAAAAAGTACACAAAACGCAAAGCGGGGCAAGCGCATTAGTGCTGCAAAAGAAAGGCAACAAACCACCACCGGCTGCATTCGTCATTTATTTGTCTCATGAGGTATTCTACCATCAGTCAGAAAATCTGAGTGTTTTATAGCTACGCTTGACGTCATTTGCCTTTCGCTCCGAAACAAAGTATGCTTCCAGGCCGATTCCAGCTGTTAGTGTTCTAAAGGATAGTATCAGAAAGTCTACTCAGGCACACCCAAATACGAATTCACTGTATTGATTCCAACCTGCCTAAACTCCTTCTCTGATTTAGATGCGTCCAGAAATCCGGAAGAATGTTTATCACTTATGCTGGTGCGCCTCTACCAGTCCTACGGAGAAGGTAAGCAACACATTAATCATTGGATTAACTAATACAAAAGTTTTGACATCTTCCAGCCACATATGACTGTTTCTGAGGGTACCTTTAGAGTTTAACAATCTATTGTTGTGGTAGCTGCTTTGCAGTCGATGGCAACGTTTCCTTAAGTTCTGTATTTCTTGGAAATTATATCAATCCTGTCTGTGGCAAGTGATGATTCGTTCTACCGGTTTATGTGCCGCAGCGTCAAAAAGCTTCCCTACAGAATTCTTGACGATCAAATGATTTGGTCACACATGAAGAAGGGGATTCATGGGGCTCAGCGAATGAGTTGTAGTGTCCCCGTGCTTGGCAGTAACGACGTATAACGTAGTAAAATTCGTATTTCATCCGGTGATTATTAACGTCCTCTACTGCACTTGCATCATTCAGTTGTAAAATCCCACGTTCATTATCTGTATGCCTGTTTATCAAAAATTCAAAATAATGGGATTTTCTATCTACCCGACCATTATGAACGTTTCTTCCTTATATCAACTGGATACTTCTAGTCCTGTTTCAAACGCACCAAACAGCAAAATCTCCCACTTCCTAATAATATTGGTCGGTCCCCTGATTAAATGACTATTTTACCCAGTGCTTCTAAGTCAAGACACATTGGCTTGAACAGTAATCAACTATGCGCATTTTGGATGACTGCTTAAATGTTCGGGTGCTAGATACTAGCCCGTAAACAACAGGACATACTGACCATTCCCAGTTAGTAAGCTTTTTGGGACAAAGCAGACCACTAGAAGCTAGCCAGCTCTAAAGAGAAGAAAAATCATCTTTTGTGAAAAGCAAGACGGTGTCGATGAACCCCATTAAATGTTTAAGTTGGTGTCGTGAACTGCCACTCGGCGCACACAAGGCCAGTAAGCAGAGAGAAATCAACGCAAATGCGGTCACGCCTCTTACGCATTCTTTTCAAACGCAGCGCTTTGAGCAGGCGCCTGAGACTTCGCCGTTTTTATTTAACCTCAAAAACTCAATCACCATGATTGTCCAAACAAGGTAGGATGATTTGCGCGAAAAAATTATCCTAAGGTCCCTCTACGTCTTCGTTATTACCCGAATTTAGTGAAACTATGGTACAGAACTATATCTCAAAGAATCCCACGTGTTTCAGCCTGCTTACCGATGCGTCAGTATTCACGATGGGTATGTGCATATGTGTATGTTAATATGTGTAAAGGCGTGTCGCCTAACATGTCTGCCGAATAGCCCATCTTTGTTTAGTCCAGTTTATTTGGGACTAATATTTCGCGAAAGATGGAGCGTTTGTGAACAAAGGACTGTTTGTTGACTAACACGAAATAAGTAGTTACTAGGTATTAGATATGAAACTGAAGACGCCATTTGCACAAAGTTTCAGAAGAAAAGAGTATCACCAAGCATCCTCTTGAGCTTTTGTGAATGTTGTAAGAATACTCAACTGTAATGAACAAACACTGCAAAGCTGACCGTAGGTTTCTTACCAATTTTCGCCAGATGCACTTTGCCAGACACTACTCGCGCTTTACACAAGTAGTGCGCGAAATTCCTCGCCTGTAGAAATATCTGGGTTGAGAAACTAGAACTTGTTGAAGCCGTGTCTTGCAGTATACCATAAGATAAAAGTGGCTTACAAGGAAAGCTTTTCGGGAGCCTCTGTGACGAATAAGGCGTGATCCACAACAGAAGCATTACCCCTCTCCTTGAACATTGTTGTCGAAATTCGAGGCGGTCATAATGAAAGGTACCACTGTATGTCTGACTAGTATGAGGAAAGCTACTATATCCTGCAAAAGCTTCTGACACTTAGACCCTAGAGTGCCTTGTTTTCTTTATTTTCAGGCACTGAATGACTTGCTGGTTTATTTAGAATCCAACATTGACACTTTACGTAGACAAGTGTCTACTGGACTTCTACGACGCTGCTACCTGGAGTTGTGGTCAGAATGTCTGGAGCAATTTATCGAACAAGCCCATAAAGAAGCCGAGGTGGCTCCCGGTATTGGCGGACCGGGTGCATATCTCAACCCACCAGATTCAGCTTCGACACCGAACACACTTGTTATACCTCTGTCCACACATTTTACCGAATCCCAGTCACCCGACGCGCCAAATTTAGTTGATCCTGAGACTGTATTGAGGGCAAAGTCTACACTGCTAAAACTCAAGCATGCCACCGAACTATTGCTACAATTTTTCATGCGGACCACCAATGGGCTACTGGAAAAATATGAGCTGGAGAATGAAACATACCAAGTGAGTCATGCTTGTAGCTTCGGAAAGCTAGACTCACAGTGGGGTTTTCTCCCTATTAAAGTCTGACGGATGAAATTTGTGCAGAGTTTGGTACCACAGGTGCTTCATCATCGAACAAGTATGATGAGTGAAGAAAAACACCGTAAATGTGATTGCTCCGTTAATGACCAAATTTGGTGGTGCGCTGCATCAAATGCGGCTGGCTCCAACCACTGGACAAAAATGAGACAGAGTGAACGGCGTGCCGCGGAAGAAAAACGATCTAGCTGCATGATGGTCTAGGTGGAATCCTAGCAAACCGACTTTAGTATAATCATGTGTAATCAAATGATGAAATCCGCATTGCTTGGTCCATTGGTCGTACAGTATTTAGAATTGCGTCAAATAAATGGCCGCTGGTTAAGTTGGTTTTCCATTTATTGAGATAGTTTCGGTTTAACTGGCGACTGTAGTTGTCCAACATCTGTGCTAATTTCTTAAAGAGATGTAGCGTGCCGTGAATTTGAAAAAATACGTTTTTCCGTATATAAAACATTTAAAACTTAGTTGTTGATTCTTCCAATGAATTGGATAGGTTGCTGCAAATGTCAAGATGATATTATCAGTGCGTTCAGGGTTGAATTACAAACATTTTGTGATCATGTTTTTGATAAAACGACCTCATGTAAACTATGTAACAGTTGTTATGTGATTTGGAAATAATACAGTAAAATTTCATCATGAAAGGTCGCTGGAAACGGTTAGGTTTTTTCGTCGTTGTGCCTAAGGATATACTGAGTCCGAGATTGGTAATCAGCCCAGCTTCAGAGTTTCAGAGTCTCACTGATTACTCACAGGTGACAGTTCTCGACAAACTGCAATCATGAAACATTTGTTGGCTCGCAGCGCATCATGTCAAACGGAACAAAACGATTATTTGTGCCATCCAACCACGACGCGTGCATAGCTCCCACCATATTCTACGCTGTGAAAGGGGATCACCGATATCAGAAAAGAGCATTGTCTTTCAACCAATATAAAATCGTCCCAACTTAAGTCTACTTCTGCTGATTGAATATTTTGTTGTATTGAAGTATTCTCCGTCGGAGAATCGTTCAAACTAGCCTCGTAACATATATTTTTCTCTGTGGCCGAGTGATATACGGGGCAGATATTTGTTTGGATTTTTCGTGTAAGAGTCATCAAAGTGGCGAAAATTGTCGAGTGCGGATTACTCACATTTCCAATCAGCCGCTTGTGGCCGAACTATTAGGTTTACACAATGGTGGGGGGTTTAAAAGCTACCAGGGTTTCTAAGAACGTGCGTTGCTCATGAATCTCAGTAAGGTTGAAACAGCCGTACAGTTGTTGGCTCTTTAGCATAGATTGACTTTAATTACGGGATGAAATCCCAATAGAAACTTATTCATTTTGGGTGTAGTTGAATGTGGCTCTATGTGTAAGTCACTGAGAAACTCTCGGATCGACGGATTAAGTTTCTGACAACGCACCTAACGATCTTTCTGGCTCCAACATAAATTATTACACCTCATCGGTAAATCAAACACTGGAAAATTAATGAGACGTTGGCACGGTGGGCACATTGTTCTGACTAATAAAAATCCATTTTTGCAAGTTGTCACATAAAGAACGTTATATAGAAAGCACCTCACCTCACAAGTTGAGGTTCATCAACGTCAGGTTTCTTATTTAAGATAATAACTTATTCTAAAGGACGGTATTTTGTGCTGAAAATTTGGGATTTAGTTGTCTTTGAAAATTCAGACATAAACTTCACCAGGAACACATTTGCCCGTTTAAAATACCAGATCGTTGGTCCAAGTACAATCTCGCTTATTTCTACACACGATATTAAAATCCCGACGTACTAATTTCGTCAGTTTATCATGACCTGAGACAAAGAATGATGAAAAAAAAATGTGGCCAAATAAATATGCCGATTAATGTTTATAAGCTCATTAGTGGAAGGTACTGCTGGCTGGTACAATGCCCTATTTTAAGCGATGCTTAAGAGGTTATATTTAAAATGGCCACAGTCTGTCACAACAATGAGGTCTTTTATATAAACTACGTTCAGAACAGCCTCCCGTCTAAATGACTCTCGACCTTGTTTTACGTTCACTTACACGGGTCACATATTTATCCCCCTAAATCTATGCAGCATTTATGGCAGTGCAAAGATTGACTTACTCCTTGACAGCTCATTACATCATCAATCGCTGTATGGATTTGTTTCGAATTATGGATGCATTCAGAGTGCCTGGGATTTAGATTCAGTACACGGCAAATAAATGGTCTGCAGTTGATTTGCCACTGACGTGTAGCATCGACATCTACCTCGGAAATCCCGAAGTAAATACAAACCAGGATCGAAATGAAGATGCTGCCATTTTATGTCTTTGATGTCTGACTATAGATGTCTTCGAAACAAATTCATTCGTGGTCTGTCAATATTTGAAATTCCTACATCCTAAATGTATCTACCCTGAGCGTTGACTGTGTATTCGTCACATCTTCGGCCGGACCATATTTTATTGTAGGTGACAGTGTCGGAATATTTAAGACTGCCCGTATAGAAACTAAAAGAGAAAAATTAGACTAACGCGTGTTACTGACAGTGCAACTTCGGGGCCATGCAGTACACAGTTAAAAACGATCGTTATGAAAATGAACCACCGACAGTAGGGCGGAAATGAAAATCCGTTTGTTAACCAAGACAGAATACAAGCGGGTGTCTGGGTTATTCGGAAGATTTCATCTGCAGCGTACATTTTCCAGGAATGAAAAAATAGATCTGTTCAGTTGAACGAATAACCCGAATTTCTTGTGCAAGAACGCGATACCTCGAAGGAACATTACGTAAACTAATCGGCTTGAAACGCCCTTGTTATAAATGCTACAAGGTATTAAATACCACATTCTGCTTAGTAACGCGTTAGTATCAGTTATATGAGCCGAAATAAGACACTACATTGCTTCTACCTCCCACAGCAGGTCACTCTACTTAGTCTAAACAAGGACTGCGCAGTGCGACCTGCTCCTGTAGCACCACAGTCACTGCTGTATCCACGAACTGCCATCAGGAATGGCATACTTACAGAAAAAGTAAAGGAGTTAAATTTGAAACGTGGTGTTTAGGTTTAGTGGCATTCGACGTAGATTTCACGGCTTCGAAACCAACTTCAGGTCACCAAATCAGCCTTTATGCGATGCACGATACAACCATATTCCGATTCGACCACTCTGGTCGACGGGTTATATGACTAAAAAACCATCAACTTATAACAGTATTTCGATATGATTGCCTCCGTGGTGCGTAAAGGTAAAATTACACCCCACTGATAAAGTGTCAGTGAACAGTGAGCTTGGATACTCATTGGAAACACTGGGGACGCAACGTTCAGTTTAGCGAAGAAGAGATTATGATATAAATGGGCTTGTGAAAGGCGTCAGGTTTTCCACTATTTTTGTTTCTCTTTTTCGAAAAAATCTTGCCTTAGGGGGACATTCGAGCTGACTCCTCATTTCTGGAAAACATCGTGTCTGTCTGATTGAAAACAAGACACCCGGGTGTTTTACTGGCTGGATGAAGTTTGCTTCAGATAGACTTACTCAAACTTTTGAGGACAGATCCATTTTGCCAACCATCACTACATGGGGACGTTTCAGCATTTCCAACATTAGGATTCGCCAAAATGATTGGAGTGTTTATCCAAACACAAGAACCGGATGTTTTAAATCAGCACTTGGATTGTGACAGTTCGCACTGAGTATCTCGTAACCTCTATTTTATTATATTTTGTTGAAAGGTGGCCGAGCTTCCACTTCACCAACGTAATTCTCTTTTTGATACAATTTGCAGGACATCAACTATCTAATTCAGCTTTACGTGAGCAGCACGCCGGAACTAGTTGAGTTATATTTCGCTGAGAAAATGGAAGAGCAGGTAAGACTATGGGATGTAATACCTTGAACGCACCCAAACTGACTGGTGGATTGACTGACCCACTGTCCGCGGTTTACTGATTACTGAATTATTTAACTTGTCAATCGAGCATATAAGTGGTTGCTTGTTTCGCTTATTCGTCACAATTTTTACTTAGTTGTGAATAAGTGAACCACGCTAGTGAAGTTTTATATAAATAACAATGGCAAATTACGGACGTTTAAATTTCTATGCACCTTCAACTAACAACTATACTCGAAGTCCCTTAGTTCTCAATACGCACGGTGTTTGTGTTCTAACTCGCTTCCGCTGGTCCTAACGCCTGCGGAATTTCAACTAAAGCCAAACAGGCCCGCCTGTTACATGAGCCTCATTAGCGTATTGTACTTCAAAGTGATATTTTCAGAATCTGCCTGCTCGTTACCTCTCTGAATGTGACAGTAGAACCGTGCACATCTATAAAACAAACACTGAGCGAACCAGGAAACAAACACACAACTGTGATGGCCTAAGTCACGTAATTTTGTCGCGAAATAGAAGATGCTTAACGTGTTTGTTAGAGAAAAAACAACTATGCAAGCGCTTTTATTGCAGTCAGCGAAGACTCATGGAAGTCTTTCATCCCCTGAGTTCTTATGAGTACAAATAATGCCTTATTTCTTCTAAAATAAATAAAATAAAATAAATAATGCACCAAACGCCTACAGTATCTTTTTCTGCATTTCAACTTATTTCGTTTGCAGGACAAAACATCCAGATCGTCTTACGGCACACTCAGCGTAAGCGTCAGTCTTCAACACTCGGAACTTATTGTCGAGGTTCGAAATGCTTCTGGATTACTTCCACTGGATTCAAATGGTAAGTGCTATCGACTGCAATCCAAGTATAACTGGCCGTTAGTCTCTCAATATACGCATTACTTAAAACTGAAAGTCAAGTGTTATCTGCTTAAGTATTGCACTGTCAATAAATACCGTCAGATCAATAAAAGTGAGTTATGGTCCCATAATTTGGGCAACTGTCCCGTCATAATGGCACATTAAGGCATTCGAAGTGCTTCAAAAATAGTTTATTGATCTGAAATGAAGCATATTGTGAATGTGTCTATTTCGTCCAATTGTATCTTTCGTTAGACTGTAGTGAATATCTGTATGGTCTGTGTACCGAGTCTGGCACAATGTTAGCCGCATAGTTTGCACGTTGCAGGACTTATATCATACGACAGAATCCATCTGAGCGCACCATCGCATGCTAAACTAAATCTTAAGCAGAGTAATTGCTGATTACTGCATGCTCACGTAGCCAGTCCAATCATACTAGAAACGCACAAAAGCTTATCAGTTTATATTAGTCTATCTTAAAGATTCACAAGTACTGTGTAAAATATACCATTGTTTCACAGTCGATCGATGCCGACAAGTTTTCAATGTCCACTGAAATTTCTGTATAGTTGTAATACCTTCATGTTAACTACAAGAAGGCATTCCGGGTTAACAATATCCGTTAAATAAGAACAAGATTTTCACAAACGAAACTACTCACAAGTTTGCTGAAAACTCTTCGACAGCCCACAACCGGTTTCGCCCTTCTTGGGGCTCATCAGCTAGGCGCAGTCTCCTAGTTTCCGTCAACTTTATATTTCACTTGAACACAAATTGCACTGTTTTCGAGAAATACACTCATTTTCAAATCAATTTGATTTTCACGAGAGACTCAACTGAATTTTTCGCTTGTGGTATTCAACAACTAAATGTGCTGCACACACGCTGCCTCATGATTCAGTTGGCACGATATTCGAGACATCGGAGTATATTTGCATAAAGGAAACCACTCACAAGTTTGTAGAATATCATAAGCGGGAGATTCAGTTGAGTCTTTCTCAAAGAACAAGATTTTATGCTTTATACGCAGAAACGCAACAAAATAATTTAGCCAGGACTGGAAAATCACTGTTTGAACGGGAATTATGTGAGCTTAAATTCTACAAATCTCACAACCACCTACAGCATCTATGGTTTACAGACATTGGGCGATTTGCCCACAGAAGACCCTGTGCTCAAGAAACGTTATAAGCCTTAACTATCATGCCCATGACTGCCTATATATTTTTGTGAACTGAAAACAAATGTACTTTCCTCGTGACGCGACGGGCAAGAGTGTAAAGCCAAAAAGGGAGAACATACAATCCGTCTGGTGCTTGTGTTTAGTGATAAATTAAAACTTTATTAACAGCCTTGACTTACGGATCATTTTGAAATGTAAGGGCGTAACAAATGATTTATCGGGTAGGGTTTTCATTATGCATTATATAAGGGCAACAAGTTTTTTTAACCATCATCGACAGCATGACATCAGTGCTCAACACCAATGCTTCACTGCCGTACAGCCATGACTTATTTGAAAGCCACATTGTAGAGAAAAGAATAAAGGTGGATGGGGGAGGGACTTAGTGCTAGCTTAACACAATCATTCCGAGGTGCCTACACCTCCAGACATTCA
>NW_008751700.1:982308-985277 GCF_000715545.1 Opisthorchis viverrini | reverse complement strand
TACTGTAGCTTGATACACACCTCCCTTCAGATTCAGGGATAAACGATTCTGACGCCATAGGTGTCTCAAGTTAGCACACGCGGCCCATCTAATTTGACCGGAAAAGGATTAGCACACAAAAACATCACACTCAGTTCAGGAATACAACCTTTAATCTGTCTGTTATCACTTGATAATGAACTCATACAATTCCTTCATGTTCGAATTTGTCTGAGTATTATTACAGCATTCTGGTAGGAATGCGGCAACAATAAATAAGGACGAGCTAACTTCGAGATCGGTGTTTTCGGCCAAAATTGTAGACCATGCGTATATGGCAAGAGCTAAGTAGAAATTCCGTAAAATGACCAGTGGCTTATGTGTACACGCACAATATTTCCAGAAGAAAACTATTATGGATTTTGATTTCGTTTTCTGAAATTTAAAATGTGTTTGATTACATTTGAGCACTATACAAAATGTTTTATATGAATGCAAAAATGCAAGGAATACAAAAGAAATGTTGTACTAGCAGTATCGCAGCCGGTTTCATTTAAATAATTGGCTTTTTACCCAGCATCTGGACTACCATTTTGGGGATGTCACTTCACCTATCTTTTAGAGCCAAACAACGAACGACATTATAAACTGCCCATGGTCATTCGGTTTGTTTTATTTATTTGGTAAATGCCATGGGATTAAATGGCGCTTAAGCAAGCATCTTTTTGCAGGACAGCATTTTTGTGACCCAATGTTTTTTTCGCAAGGCAAATCATTGTGTGAACAACACATTTTACGGCTGCACTGGATTTTTAATACAGAAGTACTCTTTTGTTTTACATTTATTTGCAATTTTGTATTTTGCTAGATTTGAAATGCCCAAATCCTCATCCTGGCAGGTAAACGCAAAAATTTCCATGGTGCTTCACTAGGACAGCACTCTGCGAACCAGGGAGTTCTGCAGCAACCTTTTGGGTGAAACCATTATCCACCCGTTCCTAATGAAAATATCCTAGAAGCAAATGTTATGATGTTTTTCACTGATTCGTCATCCCGCCAAAGAAGCGGCGAAATAGGCTGCACCCTTTCAAACGACCATCTGCTCAGTGCTATCGATAGTGCTTTCTGTCGCAGAAGGAAACGCTCGTAAACTCCCTTGCAACCAAGACTCATGCACAGCTACAACTTTCCTCATCCAAAGTAATTTTTTGCTAACCTCTGGTTTATATAACACTCATAGCCCTGTCGACATTTCAAATTCAATGGGTACATTGATTCTTACATAACCCGAAGATATCCACCAAAACGCATTTGGTCAGCCTTTAGGATAGCTAGTGCATCATCTCTAAGTGCTTCCCATAGTCACTTTTATGTCGAACAAACGGCGTTTTTTTATATAAAGGTGTAGGTTTTATGCATGTTGCGTCGTCTAAGGGTAGAATATGAAGTCGGGGCCCGGCAGCGCTAGGCAAGACTGTAGCCAGAAATAGGTTCTGTTGAGCACATTTCTACACTACGTTGTGTTAGAACAGTGGCATCGTCTCCAATCGTAATTTCAGGAATGTATTCGACTCTGTCAGCCGGTATGGTCTTTTCAACATAACCCCATAACAATACGGCGTTGTGTTTATTCTAAATGAGAACCTAGTCAACCTGAATTATGCAAACGGACATTGTCTCGTTTTAGAAAAAAAGGTAGAAAGCGCGGGTGTCGCTAGGAGAACTGACTAGGATCATTCGGCATTTCGGCATGTGCTTTTGACCCCAAAAGTGCGAAGTCATTCCGCAAAAGTTCAGTCTTTCTGACTCAAAAAACTCAAAGGTTGAAAATGGAAGAGGGGGAGCACTGCATTTTTTCCAGCGTTGCGCCATCCTTGAAAGTTTTGTGACACACACATCAATCGATTGCGGGGTCAGTTTGCGTTACTTGTGATAAAAAAAACATATTTTGCATCATAGGACACATTTATCATATTACATTGCCAGCCACGAGAATTGGTCGGAAGATTTGGGACAATCGATGTCTCTTAACCGTAACTGGATTTGGGTGAAATCAGCAAACTCGCACTGAGATTATTACGAATGGGTTGTTTGATGAAGCATACGATATTTCTTTCAAAAATGAATCCATCAATGCAAATGCCGGTTGAGTTACTGTCTTCCGAGATAAGCGTTGCTTTCCGAACCTGACTGAGGGTGGTGAGAATATCATTTGACATAAGGGAAAAGAATTTTGCGAAAATTCTGTAGGGCAGTTAGACATTACTATTCTTCTCTAGCATAATTGTCAGCGAAGGGAACTTCGGACGTTATTCCATTTAGGTTTCATTTAAACCACTATTGTAATGTACCCACCTACTGTGAGTAAAATAATGTATATTTCCTCTTCTATCTTACGATTGTATAGTCGAGCCCAGAATCGTTGGGAAAAGGCGAGCCTTGGGGGGCAGATTTAGTCTATCTTGGTGCACCTTTGTAAATAACCGCATCCAACTGATTGCAGTTTTTACCTGTCCGCGGTGGCCTGAGCAGCCGGTAGCAGTGTTTTGATATAAATGAATCAGTTTACAACTTAAATGGTGAGTTCTCACACCTTTCCGAAACAACACACTGCATATTCCCACTATCAAACTGAACATATTCAATCATGCGACAAAGCGAACGATGACTGACGTCAGTCAAACAAAGCCTCGTAATGGAAAATACTATCCCCTTTGGGCGATATTTACAGTTTTGCAAGATCCAGATTCCTATCCTTTTGTGTCAACCAGGGTGGTCTCCATTAGGTTTTTGAGCTGATCAACGCATAAGCCATTAGGAAATGCTCCCAAATATGCAATTTTGCCATCCATTGCCTTTTATTTAGATAGTTTTCTGTATTCGGTGTTGCATTTAATGTCAAAATTCAATAATAGCCTCCGTTGCACAGTTACCTTTCACGCAACAATAGTTTGTCCAAAATCACGCCGTCAGTGGAAAACCTGGATTAG
>NW_008751700.1:967095-981539 GCF_000715545.1 Opisthorchis viverrini | reverse complement strand
AAACCATTATCCACCCGTTCCTAATGAAAATATCCTAGAAGCAAATGTTATGATGTTTTTCACTGATTCGTCATCCCGCCAAAGAAGCGGCGAAATAGGCTGCACCCTTTCAAACGACCATCTGCTCAGTGCTATCGATAGTGCTTTCTGTCGCAGAAGGAAACGCTCGTAAACTCCCTTGCAACCAAGACTCATGCACAGCTACAACTTTCCTCATCCAAAGTAATTTTTTGCTAACCTCTGGTTTATATAACACTCATAGCCCTGTCGACATTTCAAATTCAATGGGTACATTGATTCTTACATAACCCGAAGATATCCACCAAAACGCATTTGGTCAGCCTTTAGGATAGCTAGTGCATCATCTCTAAGTGCTACCCATAGTCACTTATATGTCGAACAAACGGCGTTTTTTTATATAAAGGTGTAGGTTTTATGCATGTTGCGTCGTCTAAGGGTAGAATATGAAGTCGGGGCCCGGCAGCGCTAGGCAAGACTGTAGCCAGAAATAGGTTCTGTTGAGCACATTTCTACACTACGTTGTGTTAGAACAGTGGCATCGTCTCCAATCGTAATTTCAGGAATGTATTCGACTCTGTCAGCCGGTATGGTCTTTTCAACATAACCCCATAACAATACGGCGTTGTGTTTATTCTAAATGAGAACCTAGTCAACCTGAATTATGCAAACGACATTGTCTTCGTTTTAGAAAAAAAGGTAGAAAGCGCGGGTGTCGCTAGGAGAACTGACTAGGATCATTCGGCATTTCGGCATGTGCTTTGCACCCCAAAAGTGCGAAGTCATTCCGCAAAAGTTCAGTCTTTCTGACTCAAAAAACTCAAAGGTTGAAAATGGAAGAGGGGGAGCACTGCATTTTTTCCAGCGTTGCGCCATCCTTGAAAGTTTTGTGACACACACATCAATCGATTGCGCCGTCAGTTTGCGTTACTTGTGATAAAAAAAACATATTTTGCATCATAGGACACATTTATCATATTACATTGCCAGCCACGAGAATTGGTCGGAAGATTTGGGACAATCGATGTCTCTTAACCGTAACTGGATTTGGGTGAAATCAGCAAACTCGCACTGAGATTATTACGAATGGGTTGTTTGATGAAGCATACGATATTTCTTTCAAAAATGAATCCATCAATGCAAATGCCGGTTGAGTTACTGTCTTCCGAGATAAGCGTTGCTTTCCGAACCTGACTGAGGGTGGTGAGAATATCATTTGACATAAGGGAAAAGAATTTTACGAAAATTCTGTAGGGCAGTTAGACACCACTATTCTTCTCTAGCATAATTGTCAGCGAAGGGAACTTCGGACGTTATTCCATTTAGGTTTCATTTAAACCACTATTGTAATGTACCCACCTACTGTGAGTAAAATAATGTATATTTCCTCTTCTATCTTACGATTGTATAGTCGAGCCCAGAATCGTTGGGAAAAGGCGAGCCTTGGGGGGCAGATTTAGTCTATCTTGGTGCACCTTTGTAAATAACCGCATCCAACTGATTGCAGTTTTTACCTGTCCGCGGTGGCCTGAGCAGCCGGTAGCAGTGTTTTGATATAAATGAATCAGTTTACAACTTAAATGGTGAGTTCTCACACCTTTCCGAAACAACACACTGCATATTCCCACTATCAAACTGGACATATTCAATCATGCGACAAAGCGAACGATGATTGACGTCAGTCAAACAAAGCCTCGTAATGGAAAATACTATCCCCTTTGGGCGATATTTACAGTTTTGCAAGATCCAGATTCCTATCCTTTTGTGTCAACCAGGGTGGTCTCCATTAGGTTTTTGAGCTGATCAACGCATAAGCCATTAGGAAATGCTCACAAATCTGCAATTTTTCCATCCATTGCCTTTTATTTAGATAGTTTTCTGTATTCGGTGTTGCATTTAATGTCAAAATTCAATAATAGCCTCCGTTGCACAGTTACCTTTCACGCAACAATAGTTTGTCCAAAATCACGCCGTCAGTGGAAAACCTGGATTAGTGAGACCCGTTTAAATCTTTTCAGACAACTGTTTGCGTACACCGTTACAGTTGGCTTAGCACATGCTAAAACTTGTGTTGTCGCCCACTCACTCTGTCATCCCTCTGGACATGCCGATGGCCTTCATCCCTTCATTCCTTTTTTCCAGGTCTGTCGGATCCTTTTGTGGTTGTCGACCTCCTGCCGCGGCACATATTCAAAGTATCTCCCAGGCAAATGAGGACCAGGATTGTAAAAAACAGCCTAGACCCTATTTTCAACGAACAATTTGAATTGTAAGTATGGCTGTGGTGCTAAACAGGACCTGATTTTTTGTGAATACATTGAAGGGTTATGCAGTCTTACACACCGAGCCCACAAATTCAAGAAAGATCAATGACTTCACTAAAAATCGCCTACGCAGCTTGAAATATTCACCATAAAAAATTTATAAAAATATTTTAGTCCTTGAACTTGACAGAGTGCAGCAGTTGCCGGTTGTCGGTTAATTACCCAGTGACAGCGTCACTCAGCCATTGCGTTGAAATGTTACAACGCACTACAGAAATTCACACCAAGAAAACATGGCTTTGTTTTCGACAAAGATTCTCATTTTTATAGCACTTTATTCCCCCACGAGAGACTCAGCGAAATCTCTTGTTTATTATATTCTCTAAATGAATGTGCTGCTCAGAGGCCCTCTAACGTTTGCGTTGGTACTATATTTGAGATATGGTGTATAGTTTTACAGAGAAACTACTCACAGACGAGTTTTCAAGCCGAGTCACCTGTGAAAACCTAAGCGGCATCCAAATGAATGTGTCTGTTGAAATCTTACGGCTTGGATTCAAGTAGAACATAAGACTGAAGGAAACTCGGGAGCTTCACTTACCTCATGAACCTTAAGAGGGGCGAGGCTGGTCGTAGGCTGTCGAAGTGTTCTTAGCAAACTTGTGAGTAGCTTCTTCCATTAAAATGGAAGGATGGAGGGATGATGCCAGGTTCAGGAAAGTAAAGTGTTAACGTTTTGTCAGTTTGTACACGTTCAGCAAGTCCACCGGACAGCATCTTCTGTAGGACTTTTTCTTTGCTCTGCGCCTGACGAGCCAGTTTCTTGCTACCATGACCGAATCTGGCAATATAGTCCTTCATGGAAGAAATTTGATCCTGTCCCCATTTATATCGCTCTTCTCTTCTTGTTCTCTTCCAATTCAAGACGAGTGCGAACATATTGATCGTAGTTGCCCTAAAAGTAGGAGAGTTTGTGCCGGTGCATCAACACAATGTTCGTGCAAACACCGTTGAGGAAATTCTGTGAATGCGATATGATCACCAGACATCGTGGGTAGTTGATCAGTTCACGTTCCAACCACACACAAGCATTCAACTCGAGGTGATTTGTGGGCTCATCGAGCAGAAGTAGGGCTGGTGGAACAAACTTCTGTCAGCAGCTGCCATGCCCATACGCACGCTTCCTTTTTGAAGTAATCACCAAACGACCAATTGCCCAACATTTCGAAGAGTGTGTGGTGATACACGTCGCAACCAACGTTGTCAAGATCCTTGTGCTTTCCACCAGCTCGAATGCATTTGTGTGTGTTCACAGTGCGTTTCCATCCCGCCATTTCAGTGTTCGGATCAACCGTTCCCTGAAAAATTGGCTTAAACTTTTGAAGAATCTGTACATGAAACTCCTTGTACGACTGCATGGTAGACACATTTAAAGGAAGTCAAACCACATTTTCACCGCAAATGTAACATTCAATTACAACTGGGGGAAGAAACGTGACTAGTCTTTAGGTCAATGATTAACATACTTAACTCTAAATTTTTGAGTAATTTCAGGAATTGATTCGGAGCGGTTGGAATCAAATGCAATCATGGATTTAGTTCTTGCAAAACTAAGAAGCTTATTTTGGATTTGATTTATAAAGGCGATTTGCCAGGGAGATGGACCCCACAAGCGAGGGAAACAATGGTGGTCTTCCCTACAATAGAGGGCTTTTCTTGTGACAACAGTGCACTAATATGATATGATTCCATAACATGATTCCATGACATTTCATTCACACTCTTTTGTGCACCACACTATATAGTGAAGAAAATTGGCTCCTCAAAAACAACCTGGCTGCGCTTGTGTTGAAGGGGTTCATAGCTCATGCATGGTGGACAACCAGTTACCACTCTCCACAGCACATCATTACACTAAACCAGTAGTATTAAGTTCATGTTCTACGTGACTCTTAGATGCATGTCTTCACTCAGACTTTTAATTCCGTCAGAATATTTGACACCGAAGCACTTAGCCGGATCAAACAGCTGTATTTCAACGATTTTCACCCGTTGGATTACACAGTAGCCCCGTTTTCCTTAGTGCGATGTCCAGACAAGAGAACACATAAAGGACTGCTGTATTAATCCACGACTTTGTGAACAGGCTAGATGCGTCGTGTCCCGTCATTCCATCGTACATCTGAGAAGATAATCCTAGCCGGTGTACCATTGACAGTAAACGACGGTAACTTTCGGATGGTTTACATAGGTATTTACGTGAAAGTATTTCACCGGTAGACAAGAGTGGACGCCATTTGTAGTGGTTATAGCTCAGCTTCCACGTTTGAGCGAACCATTGTTGTCCGTCAGTGACCATATTCACCAGGTTCAGTCCAACTGAGGGTCCTTGGATGGCGCCAAGTGTGAACAGTAAAGCATCGACAACCTTCAGCATTTTTCAAATTGAAAGATTATTTTAACGCCTAATTAATCCACTGCCAGAATACCGAGATGAATGTGATATTCTCTTTGGAAATCGGATGTCACGTTTACTGCTTTCAAAGCATGTGAGATTTGGTATTTTCCTCCTCTTAACACTCGCATTTCCCGTAAATGTTAAAAACTTCACCTTCTATAATTTCTTAGGTAGTTATGTGAAATAATCTTATTTTTTCATTTTAGTACCGTTTCTGCTTTTATAGTTCACTTCTGTAACAGTGGTGAACCTGAGAATTTTTTCACTTGATAGCAGCACATTTTCAGCATGACTGAATCGATTCAACCCAATCAAGGGGACTTGTGGAATTTTATTGAATTTTACTGAGGCTTCAACCTCAGTAGTGGAGGAACTTGAGGCTCATTGGTAGAGGTTATTTCGCCCTGATCACTCTCTGGATTGATGTAGTATTAGGAGTGTTTGTTCATAAAAGAGGTTGAAACACTGTCAAAAATGCTGTCTATGTTCCGTGGTTTAACTTGAAGTTGTCCTCAGCCAACGTTGTAAATATTTCCGTGATCTAGTGGAAATCTTATTATGTTTGCTTTCTGTAATAATAATAAAACAGTTCGTCTGCAACGTGAGTTCGAGGTGTTCAAGGAGCCGAAAATGATTGATAGCAAGCAAGCTGATGACCATGAGGTAATGGAAATAAAGGGGCAGTGACTGCTCCAGGTCTGGTTGGCGTGAGGGTGGAATAAGTAGTGTATGGTATATTAAAGTGTAGACAGTGTGGGTCGGTGAGCCATGCGTATCGTTTGACGTCATAGATGAAATCCGGGTAAGTTTTTTCCATTGATGCTGTGGAACTAGTGAGTATACCAGGAAGCAAATATGTGTGGGGATCAATGCCTTTAGAATGCTGATAGCCGAATACCTTTCATGTAAATACATGCACATTGACAGTTTTCATCTAAAGCATACCAGAAATATAAACTACCAAAGTGCTGAGCTGATCGACGGCTCGCCTTCTCGCACATATCACTAAAAATCTGATTCAGATCATTTCGTTAGCGTCACTGAAAAGGATGCTCCTCAAAAAGACGCTCTTTTGGGACATCATTTCATATGAGAAGCCAAAATTTTAACACCGACGGAGAAGTAAATAATGACTGTTTGAATCAATAGCGCCTTAAGTCGCACACCTTACCTGGTGATTTTTGACGTTCAAATTTTCAACCAAAGTATTGCAAACAAATCCGGCTCTTGCAGGCGAGTCCTAATATACTGCTAATATAGTACTATACTACTAGTATCTGCCAGTGCTTATACAATTCACCTTTCTTTCTATTCATGGAATTTTCCTCAGTGTTCTAGAACCCTGAAAAAATACCTTTCGGCACAAAAGGTTTAGCCCTTTTGGTGCACCAAGCGATAGTTTTCCAGCTGATATCTCCTTTGCCAAGTGCAAACACCAGGGAAACAATTTAGTTTTTAGCATTTTTGATCTACGCCTCCGAATTCTTTACCCTAAAATGAAGATATCCCTTTGCATTCTTTGCTGTAGTGTATTATGAGGCCATAAACAAGTTGTTTTTCACATTTTAGGACAGATAAGTAAGCTTTTGGGAATCTTAAAAAACACAAGCATTTTGGTCAAGCTCTAGACCACTTGCCAATTTTGACCCGAATATTTCTTATGACTATGAAAAATTCATGTCCGCTCCGTCTAATGCTTCAACTCACACTGATTTTTCACCCCAAAATCTAAATGTCGCCAGTACTGCAACTGAAGTTGAACTGCGACACCCTTCAGCGTGTCTGGCTTTTGTGATAATGGATCACGACATTCTGTTGTCCGATGATTTGGAAGGAGTCTCGTTCCTGCGTTTATCTACCCTTTTCGAACCGAGACGTGAAGGTAGCTGCAGGCAGGGCCCTTCGCTCAACTGTGTCTTGCCAGTTTTACATCCCACACATAAAAGTGAGTGGCAGCATTACATGGTTTAACTTGTATCATGGTCCATCAGGTATATTTATCAGACCACCAAGGATAATAGTGTATTTTTATGTATGTCGGGTCGTTATTTCTGTGAACTTTCCTCAGCGACCACATCTTGTTTGCCTCCTTGAGTTGTACAACCGGAGGACAATGGAAAGTGGTTACTTCGGTTCCAGGTGTCCACAAAGTTTCACACGGCAATTTGAGTAAACCAGTGACCCTCAGTCATGGACATCCACTGTAGTATGTTAGTAAAACGGTGAGTGCTACAGAAGAAACAGAGTAAAATTTACTATCCTCTCTAACCCAATCACACAGATACAAACCCTGAGAAGGGCAGCTGGTGATTTTCCACAGGTATAGTTTTTGGAAAGAGCTTTGCTTGAGATAAAATAGTCGCTTTCGGTAACGGTGGTTTTAGACTTTTAAACGTTTTGTCACACCTAACCGCAACTAGTCTTTTGTTCATTTATGCATATGGGGTGCCTACGTAAGTGAAAACTATTCGTATTCGCCAAATCTCTATTGGGTTGCACGTTGTTGATCCTGTCAGTACGACTGCTTTGTTGATATCACCTACGGTGATGCATCATTCTACCGAAAATCCTACGTCACGATGAGATATAATCCTGTCAAGATCGCATCCCATTTTCCATACATTCATCTTGCAAAAGATGTTTCCTCCTGACCTACCTCGTACGATTTTCATAGATGTATACATTTCAACAACACATCGCCACTTACGAACAAACATATGCACGTCCAATATTGACACTGTCGTGATGCATTTTTGTATCCGTTTTGGTTACGAGGTCTATTTATAATGATGCTGATAGCGGAGGATTGATAGGGTTGATCTCGATGAGATGCGGAGAGCTGAACTTAATCCAACAACGATAGTGATGTGTACGGTCGATGTGGCAGAACGAAGCTCACTTCGCTGATGTATGACGGCAATGAAAAAAGACTGTTTACCCATGTATTCACTCTAACGACTTCACAAAAGCACGTGATTATAAGTTGGGTTAGGACCAACTGTATTCTTATGCGAGTACCGGGCTTAGATAAAAAATATGTATAACTTGCACTTCATGAACTAATAAGGTATGACCTTTGCAAACAGCATGGATGTTAATCCTCTTGGACATAGTAAGTAAACTAAGATTGTCAATGGGATCAAATTTTATGTCTCTTAGTGCTACCTCCCTTAAGGATTATTGTTCGTGTGCAAACAGAGAGACAGAGAAACGGGAAAACGGAACAGCACCCGTCACTTACAGACAAATTAAGATTTAATTGGGCTTTGTAATGGGAGTGAAGTTTTGTTGTAAAAAGACATCTCGCAATTATGCTTAGTAACATCGTCTGACAGAAAAAGGCGCGCTTGAATGGAATGAGCTGTATCGCGGTCCTCAGTAATAACCACGCCGGATATGGCCATAGTTCAAGGCCCTCTGGCCCACAACTTAAAGCCGTAACGAATCCTGCACGGGGGGTAGATGAATTCAACCGACCGTGGACATTTTTGTAACAGCTCCGTTGATACAGAATCCATTCTGCACATGGGCTTTACCTCCGCCCACTCTTTGTTTGCTGGCAAGGGCTGTACTCTATGGTGGGACTCCATAAATTTTCTCACATCAACAGAAGTCACCAGCACTTGAATCGTCATGACAACGTTTGGGACTGGCTGCTGGTATCAACAGTGTTTCATTTTTTATCCGTCAAGCTTTGTGAGTAAATGCATTCAGAGCACAAATGAGTGTGTACAACTTTGTCTGATGTGTTTCTTATTCAGAGAAATATTTCTCTGGATAATGGCTTATTCATAGTAAGAATTTTTACACAAAAGGCAAGGCGTACCCGATTCTACTTTATTGGCCACTCATTCAAAATCGCTATCTAGAGGTTGTGCCAAAGACCAAAGGAATCCATATATTACGAAAACAAACACCAAATTCATCCAACAAAATAAGTGTGACTTCCGCGCTTCGACATGCACACGAAGTAGTGACAAACGATTAGATGTTAGGAATTTGCACAAGGTAAGGTTTCAGTTTTGCGTTCTGCCATGACTGACGCACGAGGAATGCATCTGTCACTCTGACATCCAACAGAAAACCTACATAGTATCTTTCGACAATAAGAAACCGGAGTGCCAAAATCCAATCAAACGATCATTTCAGTCAAAAATGGAAAAATAAATCTTTGGAATTTCGGTTATCGGGCTTAGTGCCTCAAAGTTACCTCTTAAAAATACCTTATAGATCTGCTTCATTGCACGGCCATAACCACTCCGTATTGCATTAGTCGTAGAAAAACCTTGACCTGATTGCCATATTCATATACACAAGTGAAGTCACTAATTCCGTTAATTAACGGAGGACTAAACGTGGCTATTCCCTACGGGAAGATCTGCGGCTAGCTAGAATAGGCTGAAATATTGTAATTCTTTCGTCACACCCATTTTGAAATTCAGTCTTTTTATCAACGGCCCTGGAGTTATTTGAGAAGTTCAACAACGTTTTGCGCAACTAATGTCCATCTACTGTGAACTGTACTCAAGCTTATTCTCGTGGTGATTTGATGAACACACTTCTCTCACGTTTTTAGAGTACAGTGCATTTCGCGTGCTGAGTCAGCGCACAGATCAGTATGCACAGGAAGTCTACAAACGGTGGCAGCCCGTGGAGCAAGACGGCTCTAGCTAGTGGCACCTCACAAATCAATTTTGCTATGTCCTATCCAGAGTATGTGAGTGTGTCGGTTTAAACGACGATCTACTTTGCTCTTCAGATCTTTTATTAAATAATCAATAATTGAGGCACACTTTTGGATTATTTTCTGTCTTGATCTGTCAGCAACTTACCGTAGCCGACACAACTTTTGATGAACGCGCATATTGTCGACGATTGTGCAAACTAACCAAAGCTGATGATGCACACCAACTAAGTTGGCGACATGGTGTTCCTTCCCTTTGTTGTACACTCCCTATTTTCGCGTTGTTTTTTTTGTCATCTTGAAAGTGGTAATCCGAATACCCACTGATTGTGGCTGAATTGTAATAAAGTACAAATACACTGATTTCTCTAAGGATTTCAGCTGTGACTGCTGTGGAGAGTCATGTGATGAGTGATGAGTGGATTAAACTAAAAAGTACTAGATTTTAATGAGGACTGCGAGCAGTTCCAGGCGTGTTGAAGGGCACCATCATTGCTATTTGAAGAACTCGCCCTTAAGATAGTGATGGTTCTAACCAGGGATTTGGTAGCCGTGCAGAGCTAATCCTCATTTCCATACACTTTTGTGAAGCCATGTAACAATCAACCAAAGCCTGTATAAGAAACCACAAAAAGACTGACGCGTCACTATTTATGTGCATGTTAAATCCTGCCTCGCAGATAATTTGAGGGTCGCTTGATCCAGCTATAAATACCCACCGAATTGACTGCATGAAAAACAATAATTCACCAGAAAAATATCAGTCATCACACCGGTTGTCGCTTTCAGGAGGGCAATTTTGTATCTGGGACTTTGATCGACTATGCAGCAGGTTAAATTATAACTCTGAAATCATGTGACACTATTTATTTCCGCTTGACAAAAAAGAAACCAATAAAACCCAAAACTCACTGTTTTATGTCCACTGAACGAAAGAACAGCGAGAGAAAACTTTGATTCGAACTCATCTGTAGTTTTCAGGCGTCCTCGTGTTTACTCAACTTCTTGGTCACCGGACGACATTAGTGAGATAACTAATTTCTACCGTTGCCTTGAGTTTGGAAAAGCATACCGATATATTTTCTGATCACTGCTGGAGCGCTCAAAAGCACAACACTTCGGTTGTCAATATGCATATGTCTGCGGATTCCGTACTGTTGAGTAAGCTTGATTATACAATTACTACAAGTGAACCATACCTCCGGTATGGCAGGTGCTGCTTGCCAATAGACAAAGGATTAAGGCTATTCCATGGTAGGTAGTCAGGCTTGCGTTGTCTAACATCAAAGAAAAAGCCAACTGACATTAGCCCGGTGACCTTAGATGGTTTTCACAATCGCTTACGCATCTTCGGCAGCATCACCTTTTTAAAAGTTGTGTTTCCTTTTTTGGTCAAATGCAGTGTGAATTAATCGAAAAAGCGCTTAGTTAGATCGCTGGCTATCAGAAGGTGAACTTGAGCAACTGTTGCTTTCAGTACAATATGATATACGCACCTAGTCTGAAATTTAAGCAGAGATTGAACCTCAATAATTTGAACCAACATTCTATGTAAGTCCTCCTTCCATTCATTCATTTGACTGATTTTAGAGGCGAAACAGAGCTCCGGTAGTGGGTGAATCATCCACGGTCGTGAAAGGATAATGGGCAAGTGCATACACTTGGGTATAACGCGTCAGACAGATCAGCTCTGCGGAGGTACGCAAATGCCCGACAGGTTTATCATACCATCCACGCTACCAGGTTCGCAAGCTGTAGAACCATCCAGCTGTTCTACTCCTGGCTTGGGCGTTCATGAAATCCAGCTACCAGATATCATTTCCCGTGCAGTGAGAAGCCTAGCCGTAAATACAACTCAATCAGATCAAGTAGGCGTACGACAAGAGATCTCGTAACAAATCAACGAAGCAATATTGGATGAATATAGATCCTAAGGCTGTAGAATAAGGAATAAGGAACTAAGTCGAGCCACTCGATGACACAACTACGAAGTAGCATATGCTTATATCAACATGACAGGCCGCAATGTTACACTCTATGTTGTATGTTGGAGGTTGGTGAGTAGAATGAGAAAAATTACTCATTTGGCGTTTATTTGCTTGGAATAATGCTTATGGATCCACTGGTTGTCCGGTATCCAAGGCAGATTTCATTCGAATGCACAGAACATAGGAGAAACTGGTGCAACAACATGCATAGTGAAAGCCTATGGAAGCATTACCCTGTGTGGCGGAACTTAGTGGCCCCAGTTATGATGGTTGTTGATGGTGCGGTGTAGCCTGAGCCGTATAGGCCATAATGATCCAAGATCTATGGTTAGGTGGTTGAGGCGGAAAAAGAAAGGCCCGGGTTGTTAGAGTAACCTTTTGCTAGAGAGCGCTGAAAGTTTTCACTTGCTTTTCCGCAAATTTGAATGTAAAGGCCCACTGCTTAAAAATTACGATTTCGTATGCTCGGCGACTTGGAACTGGGTTCGATCGGAAAGTTAAGGCACGAGGATATCTGTGACCGCGGTCTCTGATCTCAATGAAACAAGACTCAGACCTTGGACTAACTGCGAACTCATCAGCTGCTAGAAAGCGGCAACTGGAGGTTATCTGAAATCTCCCGTAAGAGACACCTAAACCAGAAGCGCTTGACAAGCGTGTCAGAGCGTTTAGTTCAAATTGTATCTGGCGAAGGAATAAGAGCTTTATTAGACAAGTAGAATGTGTAGCCAAAACGCAAGCAACAAGGGTTTGCTGTGAGACATGGCATCGAATACATTGTCTATATACGGCAGGAGCTTATTAGAACCCAGCGGAATACCGTGAATGACTTCACTAGTGACCGATGTTGGAGATGACAGTCTACCACCGATTTGGGTGACTTGGATCCTAGTAGGCATATAGGAGGTGGGCCATTGAAATGGGAATCCCATGATGCCAGTGAAACCAAGTTTCTGCGGCAGGGTTGCATGAGGGACCTGGTCAGGAGCCGTTTTGGATAGCCAGTGAGGCTATTAGAATGAATTGCACACAACATGAGCCCCTAGGATGATGTCATGGAACTGGAGTTATTTAATTCTCACGGAGCCAAGGGTCAGAAATCCGCACTGCATGGCATTTGAACGTGGGGAAATGTTTGAAGTGAGCACTGAACTAGACGTTCTAGCGTCATCATGAGATGAAAGTTATGATCAATTTCCAAAAGGATGAAGGTAGTAAATCTGGATTCAGATTTGAAATGAGTGAAGGTAAGGGCTGTTCCCATTGGCAGGGAGGAGGCAAATGAGAGTCTCTGAGATAGAGAACGGGACATTTTGACTACCGCTTCTCAGGTTACAGAAAAATCATCTTATCACGATTGGACGCTGCCTTGAAAGCTTTGATTAAGGGGGATATCGTCTAGTGTGGCAGTCACGGTGATGGGAAACTGGTAGCCTGTGGTTTGAATTATGGGCCAGAAAGCATTTTGTAGCAGTCGATAAAGTACAAGCAGCAGGATAGGAGATCGGTAGCTTTCGACGGCACTTGAAGAGGTTATCGAGTTGTTTATTGAGGTACAATGCATAAGAAACGGGTGGCCGAGAAATTCCGGGAAGATGAATGGCGTAAAGAAAGTGTATTCTCTTCAATATATTCAAGAGGTATGCTGAGGATTGCTTGATCGGTTGTGAGTTATGAGGAGTGGTAATAAAAACTTACCAGGTTACAAGTATTTTCTACTAGCCCTGTGTATTCATATGTGAAAAATTCTAAGGGGCTTTATTGGTATGATGGGTCGAGGTAGAAACATTCTTGAGGAAAGCTATCAGGAACCGTTTACATGTTGCGGAATGTGTATACTTGTGGGGAGAAAGATTTTGCTCCCCTCCCAGGAAGCCAGCAAAGAGTACCTACCAGAAGAATCCCTGGCGGGATAAGTAACCGGAAGGCTCATCAAGCGATTGGACGCCGCTGGCTAGAAGTACACCCAAATTATTTTCGCCGGAGCTTTAGGGTCTTCGAAATTTTGACTTAAACGGTGAGCTATCCCAATCCATTTGCAGCTCCCGGTAACATTTCGCTCATGGCATTTTGTTTAACTGGGCGAAATGTCAAGGTGACAGACCATCACCGAATCGCATTTTGTTAGCGGTTTACGCGGTATTGGCCGGGCAAACGCAGTTTAGCAGATTTTGGAGTTCTTCGGTGTTCATTAGGTCCAAAAAACATCCGAAGATTATTTAAGGCAAATTCCACCCTGGAAGATCGGTCATAGACCTTTGTTTGCTCTATGCTCCTTAGATTTAACAATTGAGATTATTTTGTTCGGCGAGCCTGTTAACAACACGTTTTCTCATGGATCCCATTGTACGGCAGCCTAATCAAGCGAACAACGACGGTTCCTTATGCTCATAACTCTGCGCGTTGTCACTCATTTCGAATACCTATTGTAACTGCTAGGCCTACGTCTATGTGCGATGCTGATTATGGGACCCCACCTACGCACAGTAACATAATCCAGTGGCCAACGGCGGTCTTTCATGCCTATATATATATATATATATATAATGCCGTTTATCTATGTTGCCTTTAGTAAGCACTAGGCCAGTATTGACACGGGCCGTCAAAAATACTACCTCGACCATTCTTGAGAGCTCAGTCTGATGGTCTGTCATACTCATTGCTGTACCCGATGTCGTCTTACTTGGATACTTATCGTACCTGCTGGATCTGTGCCCATGTGCGGGGTTAACCGGTAAACTAATCCAACCTCATACTCACAACCGTATGCTATATTGCCAACCTTGGCTACTTTTTGAAACTCTTAGGCCACCGCCTGTATGCGACGCTGATTATTAGGCCTCAACTATGCGCAGTGTCCCAGTCTAACTGCCAAAGATGATCCGTCATACCCATAAATGTGAGCGCTCTTATGTCTGCTAGTTATAGTAAACACCAGGCCAGCATCAATCCGAGCGGAAAAAATGAGACCCTATCTGTGCATGATATCGTAACATCACAGTCAACGACGGCCTGTCACACTCGTAGCTCTC